>NC_134486.1:353964456-354151956 GCF_040206685.1 Ascaphus truei
TACATACAGTACAATAATGTGCCAAATAACTATTATCCACATAGGGATAATACATTATTTGGCCATTATTAAACACATTAAATACCTTAATAAAATAAAGAAAATTCTACTAACCTCATCAATAAGAAGGCTCCGTCGCCAGCATCATCCTTGGGGTCCGTTGCCAAAATAATAAATAGGCAATACATCTCAATTACATTAACATACCAATGAACCCCTTAATCACCTTATCGGGTACTAACCTCAAAGGTAATTAAGGGGTGAAGCCATCCTGCAATGGCAACACCACTTATGCATAACATCCTCAATGAATTAAAAAGCAATTTCCTAACCAAATCTCATTTAATCATTCAATCTGAAGGCTCAAATGCCACTTAAAACATTGCATTTACAGTGTATACATGTAGCATAACATGTAAACTGCATGTACACGCTGCAAATCAATGTTAACAATACAGTAATCCAACTCAAATAGCCTGACATCACAAGAACTATATTATGTAAGCAAATAAAGTCAACATCAATGAATAAACACACATGAATTACATCCCTAAACAATTAAAATACCATCCATACCAATTACACAATTAACTATAGCTATCGTAACAGAGAACAACTTGAAAACATACAAAAAAGGACAACAACAATTACAATATACTATAGCAAGCCTCTCCATAACCTACAGTACAGCATACTTTTTAATTAATTGAGGATGTTATGCATAAGTGGTGTTGCCATTGCAGGATGGCTTCACCCCTTAATTACCTTTGAGGTTAGTACCCGATAAGGTGATTAAGTGGTTCATTGGTATGTTAATGTAATTGAGATGTATTGCCTATTTATTATTTTGGCAACGGACCCCAAGGATGATGCTGGCGACGGAGCCTTCTTATTGATGAGGTTAGTAGAATTTTCTTTATTTTATTAAGGTATTTAATGTGTTTAATAATGGGCAAATAATGTATAATCCCTATGTGGATAATAGTTATTTGGCACATTATTGTACTGTATGTGCTGGGGGAGGGGGTATTGGCCCCAAGGGTATTTGGTAGGACTCCCCTGTGGGTAGTGGGTGAGGGTGGTTGGGGGGGGTTAGTGGGGGAGGGTATGTGGGTGATGGTGGGTTAACCCCTTAATGACTGTAGCGGTTAATAACCGCTATGGTGATTAAGGGGTTAGGGGACATTACATTGGATGTTTTAATTATTGTGTCTGTTTTGCAGAAGCGGATGGGGCATGGGCAGGATGAAAATGAGGATGGCCTTCATCGTGGCAACCGGACATGGGTGGTGAGTACTATATGTATTTAATGTATTTATTGTTGTGTATGTATTTTAAATGGACAACTGCACTATTATCCATTTGTGGATAATAGTCATTGTGCCCCTTACTATACTGTGTGTTAGGGGGGTATAGGTGTTGTTGGGGTCATATATATATATATATATATATATATATATTTATTTATTTAGTTAGTGTGGGGCTGGTGTGTGTATTTTTTATTATTGTGGGTAGTGGGGGTGGGTGAAGGGGGTATTAGGGCTTGTTTAGGGCTTGCGGGTGGGTAGCGGGAGGCCTTAACCCCTTCATGACCGTAGCGGTATTAACCGCTATGGTCGTGAAGGGGTTAAGTGCCCCCGCAACCCCCCCGCAAGTCCTAAACTCACACCCAGGGCCAAATACCCCCTTCACCCACCCCCGCTATCCACAATAAAGATGGCACGGTGGGTTAACCCCTTCATTGCCTTAGCGGTTAGCCGCTAAGGTAATGAAGTGGCTTTTAAATGCCTTTTTCCTGCCTCGGATGCATGCCGGGGGGGCCCGGTGCGGGTATAAGCTCCGGAGACCCCCGGCATCAATCACAAGCAGGAAAAAGGGCTGATTTTTTTCTAAGTGTCGCCCCGGCCGATGCTTCTCCTCCAGCAAGTTGCCAACTTTAGTTGGCGGGCTGGATTGGCCATAAAATCTCCAATCTGTGGTACCGATCAGCAGCGAAAAGCTGATCGGGGCTTCCTGAATTCAGCCGGGTTTAAAAAGTGCCGATAAGTGGCTTATCGGCAGCCGTCTACCGATAAGTTCTTATCGGGATGAAAAGTTGCCGATAATTCCCACTTATCGGCACTTACTGAATCAGGAAGGAAAAAAATGGCTATAAAATGCCGAAAAAGCCTTATCGGGGCTTACTGCATGAGGCCCTTAGTCACAAGTTTTGCGCACCTGGTCTCACTTGACCATGAGCACGGATTCAGAGGTGGATCACTTTTTTTCACCGCCCGGGCTACTACAAAAAAAAAAATATATATATATATATATATATATATACACATACAGTGTTCGACAAATCACCCAAAAACCTACTCGCCCAACCAAAAAATCTACTCGCCACCTAGTCCCGTCCCCAACCCTGCCCCCTAGTCCCTCCCCCAACCCTAGTCCCGCCCCCAACCCCGCTTTAACATAAAATATATAAATAAAATACATTTAATAAATTCCTAGTCAGTACAACATTCATTTTTGACATAAATGTATTTATTGTATTACATTATACTACAATTAGGCCTTGTTACGTGTGTGTGTGTGTAAATGTCAGATCTAGAAATAAAAGCCAGGTGTGAATGACTAGTTTCCTGAACCTCTTAACCAGTGTCTGGATGTCCCCGCTTCATAATATCTAAAGCAACAATCCCGCCTGGGATCTTACCTGATCCGCAGTCCCTCAATGTCCAGGTACCCTCATTCCCGCAATGTTATACATTGAAGGGGAGGTGTTCCCTACCTGTCTTCTGGGTTAAGGGGGATTCCGATGTCTTCCGTGTGAAGCTTGAGTCAGATCTGGAAGACAGCAGTATAGGTTATTTCGATGTAGTATAGGGCAAGTAAGATATATAGGGTAAATAAGAGATCCAGAGTGGGGGGGGGAGAGAGAGAGTGTGTGGGGGGGAGAGAGAGAGTGTGGGGGGAGAGAGAGAGAGTGGGGGGGGAGAGAGAGAGTGGGGGGGGAGAGTGAGAGAGTGGGGGGAGAGAGAGAGTGGGGGGGAGAGAGTGGGGGGAGAGAGAGAGAGTGGGGGGGGAGAGAGAGAGAGTGGGGGGGAGAGTGAGAGAGTGGGGGGGGGAGAGAGAGAGAGTGGGGGGGAGAGAGAGAGAGTGGGGGGAGAGAGAGAGAGTGGGGGGGAGAGAGAGAGAGTGGGGGGGAGAGAGGGAGAGTGGGGGGGAGAGAGAGAGAATGGGGGGGAGAGAGAGAGAGTGGGGGGAGAGAGAGAGAGTGGGGGGGGAGAGAGAGAGTGGGGGGGGAGAGAGAGAGTGGGGGGGGAGAGAGAGAGTGGGGGGGAGAGAGAGAGAGTGGGGGGGAAGAGAGTGGGGGGGGAGAGAGAGAGAGTGGGGGGGAGAGAGAGAGAGTGGGGGGGGGGGAGAGAGAGAATGGGGGAAGAGAGAGTGGGGGAGAGAGAGAGAGAGTGGGGGGGGGGAGAGAGAGAGAGTGGGGGGGGAGAGAGAGAGAGTGGGGGGAGAGAGAGAGAGTGGGGGATGGGGGAGAGAGAGAGGGGGAGATAGAGAGTGGGGGGATAGAGAGAGAGTGGGGGGGGAGAGAGATAGTGGGGGGGGAGAGAGAGTGGGGGGGAGAGAGAGAGAGAGAGTGGGGGGAGAGAGAGTGGGGGGGGAGAGAGAGAGAGTGGGGGAGAGAGAGAGAGAGAGTGTGGGAGAGAGAGAGAGTGTGGGAGAGAGAGAGAGTGTGGGGGAGAAAGTGTGGGAGAGAGAGAGTGTGGGAGAGAGAGAGAGTGGGGGAGAGAGAGAGTGTGGGAGAGAGAGAGTGTGGGAGAGAGAGAGAGAGTGTGGGAGAGAGAGAGAGTGTGGGGGAGAGAGAGAGTGTGGGGGAGAGAGAGAGTGTGGGGGAGATAGAGAGAGTGTGGGGGAGAGAGAGAGTGTGGGGAGAGAGAGAGTGTGGGGGAGATAGAGAGAGTGTGGGGGAGAGAGAGAGTGTGGGGGAGAGAGAGAGTGTGGGGGAGAGAGAGAGTGTGGAGGAGAGAGAGAGTGTGGGGAGAGAGAGAGAGTGTGGGGGAGAGAGAAAGAGTGTGGGGGAGAGAGAGAGAGTGTGCGGGGGAGAGAGAGAGAGTGTGTGGGGGGGAGAGAGAGAGAGTGTGGGGGGGAGAGAGAGTGTGGGGGGGAGAGAGAGTGTGGGGGGGAGAGAGAGAGAGTGTGGGGGGGAGAGAGGGAGTGTGGGGGGGGGAGAGAGTGGAGAGACACAGAGGTGGGAGACACAGAGGGGAGAAATGGTGGGTGACACACACAGATTGTGGGTGATACACAGAGAGAGAGGTTGGGTGACTGACTGGGGTGGGGTGACTGACTGGGGCGGGGGTGACTGACTGGGGTGGGGTGACTGACTGGGGTGGGGGTGACTGATTGGGGCGGGGGTGACTGACTGGGGCGGGGGTGACGGGGTGACTGACTGACTGGGGTAACGGGGTGACTGACTGGGGTGACGGGGTGACTGATTGGGGTGACTGACTGGGGTGACTGACTGGGGTGACGGAGTGACTGACTGGGTTGACAGGGTGACTGGGTGGGGTGACGGGGTGACTGGGTGGGGTGGCGGGGTGATTGGGGGGTGGGGTGGTGGGGTGATTGGGGGGTGGGGTGGCGGGGTGATTGGGGGGTAGGGTGACGGGGTGATTGGGGGGTGGGGTGGCTGGACACTACTGGTATCCTACCCACACACACTCCCACACACACACTCTCCCATGCATGCCCACACACTCTCCCATGCATGCACGCACACTCTCCCATACACACACACACACACACACACACACACACACACACACACACACACACACACACACACACACACACACACACACACACACACACACACACACACACACACACACACACACACACCCATGCATGCATACACTCACACACACACACTCTCTCCCATGTATGCATATGTAACCCTGGTCTCCAGCAGCCCCTTGAGACCCCCCTCCCCTGGAGCAGCTCGAGCGCGGGTGCCGAACGACCCGACGGCGGCTTCCAAGGGTGGGGGCTGGAGCAGGGAGCAGCGCGGCTTCTCCTGCCTGCGGCCGGTTGCCGGGGACGCGATCGGGCCGTTGCTAAGGCCGCGATCGCATCTCTAAGGTCCCGGCGGCCGCAGAGCAGGGCGCCGCCATTGCGGAGAGACTCGCGCATGCGCAGTGATCGCGAGAGGGCAGGAAGAGCCCCAGAGACAGGGCAGAGTCGCGCAAGAGTAGAGAAGGAGCAGGAAACAGTGAGGCGGCCATTAGTAGTTCGCGCAGGCGCAGGGAAGGCGCGCACGCGGCCCCAATGTAATTGCAGCCTCCACGGGACTACAACTCCCATGAGGCTTAGGGGCAAGCACATCAGGTGCCTCCGTGTGGCCAATAAGGGACAAGGATCTCCAGAGGGAGCAATCAGATACATTTCGCGCGCTGAGAGCGGCAGTTGGAGCTGGGGAGCTGTGAGGGAAGGAAGGGTGCAGAGAGCATGTGCAGCTCCTGCATCGAGTAAGGTCCCCCACATCCCAAGTAAGGCCCCAACTCCCCACCAGGTTAGTGGGTAAGTGCTGAGGGATGGCCCAAGACAGGGACGCTGCCCTTAGTGCGTGTGTGTGTGCTGTCTTGTCAGGATCACGGCTGGCAGGGCTGTGAGGCCTGACAAGAAGGCATAGTGCTAGTGTGCAGCAAGTGGCTGTACGCGTTAAGAAGTTTGCAGTGCGTAGTGTAGTGTTAGTGTTTGGGTTCAGTGAGTGTCAGGACTGGGATGAGTTAGGGGAGTGGGGCAGGTTATTACCCCGCAGGCCCTAGGAGTTTTCCCCAAGCCACCCCAGGTTGCGGTTCATCAGGGACAGGCCCTAGGTTAGGGTTCCTGTCGCTTTAGGGTTAGTTAGGGATAGACAGGGATAGCGGCGGTTGCTGTTCCCGTGATTCGGTTGCTGTTACCGTGAGACGGTGGTGTTCCCGTGAAGCGGTGGGACCCTCGTTGGGGTTCCTGGAGAAGTACCTGGATAGGATCAGACGGATGCATCGCACGTCTGACCCTTTTAGAAGAGTGTTGCAGGCCCGAGCATCGGAGTGCTCGGAAGGTATTCAATATATATGTGCACCAACAGGCCTAACACATTAATTAGTGACTGCGCAGTCACCCATGTTCTCTACTAGAGTGCGGGACATTGGGTGGGGATTCTCGGGACACTGGGTGGGATCACCTAGTGTTGGGAAGCGTCCTGCGCGACGCAGTAAGTGTCTCCTCTAGAGAGGGACACAGGTTATGATGTTATGATATGTTTTCTTGCATGTTCAGTAAAGTCCCTAGTTAATATATATATCTGTGTGAGTATCGATTATTGTGATTGTCCTGCGAGGAACCACTCCCCCTCTGGTGGGAGCCATCGCAGGTGGAGGCGCTGCATCGTTGGAAGTAAGTACCCCTAGTATAATTGCCCCAGGTTCCCCGTGGCGGAAGCTCAGCCCTCCTGTGAGCCAACAGGTATAGCACCACACTGAGAAGTAGTCAGATACACCTACACACCCCAATCTCACTTAGGGTGGGGGTAAGAGGGCTACATTTGGAGGCGCTGCTGAGATACAGACCTGGGGTGCCCTGTTCCATTTTTTTCCCAAATTGTCCAAGTCTCAATTTTTTTGTCGCCATGTTTGTGAAGTCCGGACACAAGGTCCTTGCCTGGGCTTTGAGGCAGTATATGGAGCCTGGCCGGGTAGTGGCAGTAGGAGGCCTTCCCGCAACTATGCCCGCGGTTGAGGTTCAGTACTCTATGCGTAAAATTCCAGGGTGGCCGCACGCATGTGTTTTAGATGAAGAACACGATTCCACGGCCCCATGGAAAACAATACTTTTTGTAGCAACCCCCACTGCGGATATATGCCTGGCAGAGGCACCGTACGCCCTGTGTATGCCCGGGGGCCCGTCTGAGGGATACCCCCTAGTGTACGCAGACCTAGTAAAATGGCGTCTCCCGCCAACGCAGGAGAACGCACGTGCTGCTGACTGCAAGCCTGCACTAGATTGTGTTGAGGAAAACTGTCCGGGATTGGCGGGAAAACCAGAAGGCTACCCCCCTATCTATACAGAGAGCCCTAGTGTAATTACAGAGACTGTGATTAAAATGGAGTCTCTCTCTAGCAGTGAGTCACACCTAAGATGGCGGCTCCCGCCAAGTCGGGAGAGCACCAGGACTGTGCAAGAAATTGTTGCAGAGTATTGTCCGGGTTGGGCGCGAAAACCCGAACCCCGCCCCTGCACTGTGAGTGACTCAGCACAGAGTCAGAACCACTCCTTTGCAGAAAGGGCCCCTCCTTCAGATTCCACCAGGGGGAGCAAGCCTTGTTATCTTCAACCATACAGTGATGCAGTAATAGACTCTTGGTTTTCTGAGGAGGATGATGAGATAGACTGTCAGGACATACACCCCAATGTGTATGTGGCCTGGCGAGCGCCAGGAGAGAGATTCAGGGAAAGTGCCCCTCCTTCAGATTCCACCAGGGGGAGCAAGCACTGTAACTTTCAACCAAACGTGGATGAGACAGACTGTTCTAGGGAGGAGGAGCCTGACCTCTATATCACTATGAGTTGTGCTGAAGTTAAGTCTGTCTTCAGGGAGAAATTACTTAGGGATTCCCGCTACCAACAACCGGTTGTGGAGGGCCCGTGTGCCCGAGTGAACATTTCAGATCCGGTTCCTGAGCGGGACGAGGTTGAAGTCCCATCGGTGGTGATGCGCCTACCGGCGAACCACCCCAGCGATTATACAGAGGAATCACAGGGTAAGGTGTACATACCCCCACCTTCTTCTAGTGAATCCAGCGACCAGTCACTTGTGGTGATGCGCCTGCCGGCGGACCACTTTAGTGACAGCAATGAACACCCTATCTTGGCGGATGCAGAACCTGCTGTGGGCCCGTGTGCCCTAGAGGAGGTGTATCCCGATGTTGCGGACCCTGCTGTGGGCCCGTGCGCCCTACAATGGTCAGTCCGACCTACTACCGAGGTACCATCGGTCCTAGAATGGGGACCAGTACCAAACGACGATGAGGGTGAGTCGACTGCCCCAGGGGTGTCGGGGGTGAGCCTCCAGGTGACCGCGGAGCACGATGGCTCCTTAAGTCTGGTCACCCGGGTGAAGGGCTCCCCTCTACATCGCGTCCTGGCGGAGGTGTCCTCCGGGGGAGAATCCATCCCAAGCCAGTGGAGTGGTAAGGAACTCCCTAACTCCCCACAATCTTCGATGGAGGTGGCCGTGAAGAAGGTCAGAGTTGCGGCTTCTGAACAGAGTATGAGCCCGTGCGCTCCGACACAAGTGGGCCCAGGACTGGGATCCAACGCTCCCGAGTTTTCAGCGCGTAAGTGGACTGCCCCAGAAGTGCCGGGGGCAGGTTCCAAGACAGCCGAGGTGGGAACTGACAGCATCCCCGAGGACCTGTTGGCCACCGTTAATCACCGCAGTGGTCGGGTGTCTACTCTTTACCCCCTGCCCGGTGAAACAGAGACATTGTCCAGTGCTCGCTCCTCAGTGGAAGCCTCGCAAGTCCGTAGGGACAAGGACTGTGTAAAGGAAGATCCAGGGAGACTGGCCTCCTTTAAGCCCAAAAAGGAGCATGCCATTCGTCAAGTAGTGGACCGCAGAAAAGGTCCTGGCCTCCTGGTCTACCGCATCCCTGCCGCGGATGGCCGGGTAAAGGCCCGGTTAAGAGACACTGTGCTATTCCTTTCACCAGGGGGAGGAAGTAGTGCAGAACCGGTGACTGTCACCCCAGAGCGTGCTCTACAGGAGATTTTTCTGGGGGAGGCTCACGGACGCAAAAGTGAGGTACCCCCACATGATCAGTTAGGGGCACCCCACAAATGGTCTCAGCACGCTTCGGTTAATTGGTGTGAAGTGCAATGTAACCTGAGATGTAAATTCGACATGTGTTGTATATTCTGTGTACTGCATTTTCGTTATATAATGTTTGTGCCTGATTATACTTGCTATCCAAGCGAGGACGTTGGAGTTCCACCAGGGGGAGAGTGTAACCCTGGTCTCCAGCAGCCCCTTGAGACCCCCCTCCCCTGGAGCAGCTCGAGCGCGGGTGCCGAACGACCCGACGGCTGCTTCCAAGGGTGGGGGCTGGAGCAGGGAGCAGCGCGGCTTCTCCTGCCTGCGGCCGGTTGCCGGGGACGCGATCGGGCTGTTGCTAAGGCCGCGATCGCATCTCTAAGGTCCCGGCGGCCGCAGAGCAGGGCGCCGCCATTGCGGAGAGACTCGCGCATGCGCAGTGATCGCGAGAGGGCAGGAAGAGCCCCAGAGACAGGGCAGAGTCGCGCGAGAGTAGAGAAGGAGCAGGAAACAGTGAGGCGGCCATTAGTAGTTCGCGCAGGCGCAGGGAAGGCGCGCACGTGGCCCCAATGTAATTGCAGCCTCCACGGGACTACAACTCCCATGAGGCTTAGGGGCAAGCACATCAGGTGCCTCCGTGTGGCCAATAAGGGACAAGGATCTCCAGAGGGAGCAATAAGATACATTTCGCGCGCTGAGAGCGGCAGTTGGAGCTGGGGAGCTGTGAGGGAAGGAAGGGTGCAGAGAGCATGTGCAGCTCCTGGATCGAGTAAGGTCCCCCACATCCCAAGTAAGGCCCCAACTCCCCACCAGGTTAGTGGGTAAGTGCTGAGGGACGGCCCAAGACAGGGACGCTGCCCTTAGTGCGTGTGTGTGTGCTGTCTTGTCAGGATCACGGCTGGCAGGGCTGTGAGGCCTGACAAGAAGGCATAGTGCTAGTGTGCAGCAAGTGGCTGTACGCGTTAAGAAGTTTGCAGTGCGTAGTGTAGTGTTAGTGTTAGGGTTCAGTGAGTGTCAGGACTGGGATGAGTTAGGGGAGTGGGGCAGGTTATTACCCCGCAGGCCCTAGGAGTTTTCCCCAAGCCACCCCAGGTTGCGGTTCATCAGGGACAGGCCCTAGGTTAGGGTTCCTGTCGCTTTAGGGTTAGTTAGGGATAGACAGGGATAGCGGCGGTTGCTGTTCCCGTGATTCGGTTGCTGTTACCGTGAGACGGTGGTGTTCCCGTGAAGCGGTGGGACCCTCGTTGGGGTTCCTGGAGAAGTACCTGGATAGGATCAGACGGATGCATCGCACGTCTGACCCTTTTAGAAGAGTGTTGCAGGCCCGAGCATCGGAGTGCTGGGAAGATATTCAATATATATGTGCACCAACAGGCCTAACACATTAATTAGTGACTGCGCAGTCACCCATGTTCTCTACTAGAGTGCGGGACATTGGGTGGGGATTCTCGGGACACTGGGTGGGATCACCTAGTGTTGGGAAGTGTCCTGCGCGACGCAGTAAGTGTCTCCTCTAGAGAGGGACACAGGTTATGATGTTATGATATGTTTTCTTGCATGTTCAGTAAAGTCCCTAGTTAATATATATATCTGTGTGAGTATCGATTATTGTGATTGTCCTGCGAGGAACCACTCCCCCTCTGGTGGGAGCCATCGCAGGTGGAGGCGCTGCATCGTTGGAAGTAAGTACCCCTAGTATAATTGCCCCAGGTTCCCCGTGGCGGAAGCTCAGCCCTCCTGTGAGCCAACAGGTATAGCACCACACTGAGAAGTAGTCAGATACACCTACACACCCCAATCTCACTTAGGGTGGGGGTAAGAGGGCTACACATATATACACACACACACACACATACACACACACACTCTCCCATGTATGCATGCATGCATGCATACACACACACACACACACACACACTCTCCCATGCATGCATACACACACACTCTCCCATGTATGCATATACACACACACACACACACACACGACAGGGGGAAAAAGAGGAAAGGCCGCGCGACCGAGCACCACCACCACTGCCCCGCTTGCCCCCCCCGCGACCATCTCCTGCCCCGCGCGGGGATCAGGAAGTGGCGCGGAAAGCCGGGGTAAGCGGGGAACACTCCCAACCAGCCCCGCACGGGTATCGCGAGAAGGGGGGGACACCTCCATCCCGCCCGGGAAGCGGGGGGGGGGGGGGGAAGAAGGGGGGGACACCTCCGTCCCACGCGGGAAGCCGGGGTAAGCGGGGAACATCCCCAACCAGCCCCACGTGGGGATCAGGAAGTGGCGCGGGAAGCCGGGGAGGGAGAAGGGGGGGCACCTCCATCCCGCGCGGGAAGCCGGGGTAAGCAGGGAACACCCCCAGTACCATCTCCCGGGGAACGGGGGAAGCGGGAAGTGGCGCAGGAAGCCGGGGGGGGGGGGGGGGAGAAGGGGGGACACCTCTGTCCCGCGCGGGAAACCGGGGTAAGCGGGTGCCGGGGAGAGAAGGGGGAACACCCACGCTACCATCTCCGGGGGGGAAGCGGGGAGTAAGGGTGAACTGCAGGAGGCAGGGAAGGAGCAGAGGGGATGGAGGATTGGAGAGTACTTACTCTCGTACTCTCCAACAGATCCCCTGGCAGAAAAAATGGCCGTTCGTTGGGGGCGGGCTCATATAGAGCCTGGCCGCACGCCCACAAAGCCTGGGAGGGCGCGCCAATCAGCTGGCAAGTAGGGGGAGTTTTTTTTTTGTTTGTTTCAGTGCGAGCGCGGAAAAACAGCAGCGCGAGCGGGGGAAATTTAAAAAAACAAACACGTGTTTTCTGCATGGGCCAATATTTACTCGCCCGGGGATTAAATCCACCCGCCCCGGGCGTGTAAATGTATAGGATTGTCGAACACTATATATATATATATATCTTAAAAAAGGGTCATTTAGTTTAACCCTTTGGCCAAAGCATTATAAGCCTGCGAGCCACTTCAAGCATGACCATAATATTGCAGGTCCTAACACTAACTGATTAAAAATGTTATTTACCTATATAATTACAGGAAGAATGATCTGCATTGGATCTGTCACAAACAGCTGCATGAAAAGACCTGTGCATATGGAAAGTGTGGAGTGGCGAGCTGAAAACCTGGGGAGAAGAAGCCACTAACCTCCAAAACAGCTGAGACCAGCTGGACAAAGTTAATAAACATACAGATACCCAATAAGCTCATATAAACTCCCAAATTACCACTATATATATATATATATATATATATGACAAACAAAAAAGAAAAAAGCAGCGCCTCTATTAAGCTGAATCTATAAAGTTCATAAACCAAATAATGTAATTAATGAAAAATAATAACTAATATGTACCATATAGTAAAAATTACATATATATAACCAAATCAATCAGGCTATAAACCAGGAAACAATATGATAATTGTATACATATAGATAATGACAAAAATAAATAAACAGAGAAACAAAAGGAATAAATGGATAATATAAAAGAAAAAAATTGTATAAAAACCAGTCCTCAAAAATAAGTCCAGTAATGGTGTTGGTTCCGGTGTGGAGGGTCTCCGGCAGCTCTCAGTGTGGTCAAACCAAGTCCACAGTGAATCTAGGGGAAAAACAGGAAGAGAGAGCGCACGCCCATAGCGTAAAATAGTATTTTAATGAGGGGAGGGGGAGAGGGGGGATAAAAAATGCACTCACAAGGGTACAATAAAAACAAGCATTGTGTGATATAATCACCACCATCCGGTTTGTGTCTGCAGCGTCTTGGGGCAGTCCCAGTATTGCAGTATCAGGATCGTAGTCCCAACAGGTATCCAGGGCAGATAGTATTCAATACAACTGTATTAGAGTCCTGGAAGATGGCTCCGTGTAGTACAGGCTTCTGCAGCAGTTGCGCATGGATCCGTCCGTTCCAGCGCTCGGTGATGACGTCAGTGTCAATGCGTCTGACGTGATGACGCCTCCCTTTTGAAAAAGTTACCCGAGAGTGACGAAACGCGTCAGGGAGCGTCATCACGTCAGACGCATTGACACTGACGTCATCACCGAGCGCTGGAACGGACGGATCCATGCGCAACTGCTGCAGAAGCCTGTACTACACGGAGCCATCTTCCAGGACTCTAATACAGTTGTATTGAATACTATCTGCCCTGGATACCTGTTGGGACTACGATCCTGATACTGCAATACTGGGACTGCCCCAAGACGCTGCAGACACAAACCGGATGGTGGTGATTATATCACACAATGCTTGTTTTTATTGTACCCTTGTGAGTGCATTTTTTATCCCCCCTCTCCCCCTCCCCTCATTAAAATACTATTTTACGCTATGGGCGTGCGCTCTCTCTTCCTGTTTTTCCCATATATATATATATATACAGTCAGTGTCAAAAGTAAAAGGAGTGCTATTGAGCGTGGCACTGTATACAGTACTACAAAAAACAAAACACAATGAGAGCCCAGATCTACTTCCAATATGACAAAAATACACAGTGAAATACATATACAGTTAAGTCCGGAAATAATTGGACACTGATACAAGTTCTGTTATTTCGGCTGTGTACCAAAATAAATTCAAGTTACAGTTAAATAATGAACATTACTGTAGCTTAAAGTTCAGTCTATCAGCTTTAATTTGAGGGTATTCACATCCAAATTGGTGAAGGGTTTAGGAATTACATCTCTTTAATATGTAGCCCCCTCTTTTTCAAGGGACAAAAAGTAATTGGACAATTGACTCAAAAGCTGTTTCATGGACAGGTGTGGGCTATTCCTTCGTTATTTTATCATCAATTAATCAGGTAAAAGGTCTGGAGTTGATTCCAGGTGTGGCATTCTCATTTGGAAGCTGTTGCTGTGAACCCACAACATGCGGTCAAAGGTGCTCTCAATGCAAGTGAAACAGGACATCCTTAGGCTGCAAAAAAAAAAAACATCAGAGAGATATCAGAAATATTAGGTGTGGCCAAATCAACAGTTTGGTACATTCTTAGAAAAACAGAAAGCACTTGTGAGCTCTGCAACACAAAAAGGCCTGGACGTCCACGGAAGACAACAGTGGTGGATGATTGTAGGATCCTTTCCATTGTAAAGAAAAAACCCTTCACAACATCCAGCCAAGTGAAGAACACTCTCCAGGAGGTAGGCATATCATTATCCAAGTCTACCATAAAGAGAAGGCCACACGAGCAAATACAGAGGGTTCACCACAATGTGCAAACCATTCATAAGCCTCAAGAATAGAAAAGCCAGATTAGATTTTGCCAAACAATATCTAAAAAAGCCAGCACAGTTCTGGAAAAGCATTCTTTGGACAGATGAAACTAAGATCAACCTGTACCAAAATGATGGGAAGAAAAAAGTATGGAGAAGGCTTGGGACGGCTCATGATCCGAAGCATACCACATCATCTGTAAAACATGGTGGAGGCAGTGTGATGGCATGGGCATGCATCGCTTACAATGGCACTGGGTCACTAGTGTTTATTGATAATGTGACAGAAGCAGCCGGATGAATTCTGAAGTGTATAAGTGTATAAGGATATATTGTCTGCTCAGATTAAGCCAAATTCAGCGAAGTTGATTGGACAGCACTTCACTTTACAGATGGACAATGACCCAAAACATACTGCGAAAGCAACCCAGAAATTTTTTTTAAGGCAAAGAAGTGGAATATTCTGCAATGACCGACTCAATCACCTGATCTCAACACCTGATTTCACTTGCTGAAGACAAAACTTAAGGCAGAACGACCCACGAACAAACAACAACTGAAGACAGCTGCAATAAAGCATCACAAAGGAGGAAACCCAGCATCACAAAGGAGGAAACCCAGCGTCCATGCATCCCAGACTTCAAGCAGTCATTGCCTACAAAGGATTCCCGATAAAGTATTAAAAATTATGATTGTGTTAATTTGTCCAATTACATTTGAGCCCCTGAAATAAGGGGACTGTGTATGAACATGGTTGCAATTCCTAAACGTTTCATACGATATTTTTGTTCAACCCCTTGAATTAAAGCTGAAAGTCTGCACTCCTATTGCATCTCGGTTGTTTCATTTCAAATCTATAGTGGTGGCGTACAGAGCCAAAATTATGAAAATGGTGTCAGTGTCCAATAATTTCCGGACATAACTGTATATATAAATATATATATATATTGAAAAAAGGGTCATTTAGTTTAACCCTTTGGCCAAAGCATTATAAGCCTGCGAGCCACTTCAACCACGGTTACATTCAGGACTTTACCATCTGTGTTTGGGAACTTTCGTGCACCTTTTGGACTGTCCAGATTTTATGATCATCCTGAGGAGGATATCTAGTGCGCCCTGTGTGGAGCCACCTACCTGGGATCCAGTGCCATCTGTGGACAACCCCCTGATGTGTGACGAGTGAAGTATTTTCCCAGACCGTTCCTGTTGGCAGTATTGGTAACTTATGTGTTGTCACATGACATGCTTTTAAAGATCTTTGTTTATGTACACAGAATACGTACAATGTTATGTTTCAATTTTTTTACTTAAACGATAATACACTATGAGTGTTGTGCGCTTTTTTTTGTATTTTTTCTCTTCAAAGACATTAGAAAGCACTGTACTGTATATGTGATCTTAAAATAACTCACTTGAGAGAGGGTGGGTTGTAGGACCAGGACAGACCAGCTATTATTATTTTTTGACCATTTCTAAAATAATGTATCTTTTTCTCATGTAACTCCCCTAAAGAGCTAGTATTGTGCCACCATCATTCCAGTTCTTGGATTGTATGTGCAATTTTTGTTGCAAATTAGTTTTATTTACAAGGTGCTGTCATCACGTCGGTTTAAGTGCGTCTAACATTTCAGTAGGCCCACAGGTGTTACTCTCCTAGATTTAACTATTTAAACATACTGTATCACTGCCATGTGCCAAGGTTTCAGAAATTTCAATTTTTTTTTTCCTGCAGCATTATCTTTTATCTCACTCATCATTTTAATACAAGCATTTTGATTTCCTTTATAGTACCATAGATTCTTTAGATACCGGTAATTCTGTTAATATATTTTCTTCCTTACTGTTTGCCCTAATTTTTACTTTCAAATAGCACATACTGTATAATATATTAGATGTTGCAATAAGCTTTATTATCCTTTCCTCTAATAGTACTGTTTCTTGAATACTTGCTTCTTTGCACACAGGTACAGCAATGTCCAATGTCCTTTACCCTCCACACTGTCACCCTCTATAAGGATTGCCAACAGCCATAGTAGCCAAAGTAGGCTAATAGAACTGTACTCTAAGCCAATATACCAATATTTAAAAAATAAATGCATACTAATACATGGTTAGCTTGTCACTTGGGCTAATAATGATTTAACATAATCTATTACAAAGTAGATAAAACCTCTTTTGCATCCTGCTATACAATAACCATCTGTTGATTCAGTGAGTTTAGTTTAAAACTTGGCAGTGATGTTAGAGCTGTGCTGTGCTGTGCTGCGATGTTGGAGCTGCGCTGTTGACATTAACAGCATTTATATTTTAGTCATAGATACACCATTGTGTTTTTGACATACTCACAACAACATGTATAATTGGATACCTAGTGATACCATGTGCAAGAACAGCTGCTAATCATTGTTGTTAAGAGCAAGGCAATTTGATACTATATGCAGTGGCTCTATGACGTTATTGTGAATTACGTGGAGATACTATTTGACACACAGCAATAACACATGCAAGAGCAAGCTGCTATTCATTATTGCCAAGAGCAAGATTAACTTTAGTTCATTGCATGCAGTGATTCTCTGATGTTATGTACTTTTTTCTGGACTGAGTAATAATCCATGTTGGCTTTATGCAATATATAAAGTCAATATCTAAGACTTATTTACAAGTGCTAACTACATGTGATTGTCACGATTGTAATGGTAGTATAATCTGTCGTTAACATTTGTGATTATTTGCTCCAGGGACACCTAGTATCCATATCTTAATTACTACTTAGGTTTTAGGTTCAGCCATTAGAACCACCAATTGTGACTTATTTTTGATGGGCACTAATATCAATGGCAATCTACATATTATGGCAGCCATACAACGCAGAACGTTTAGCACCACATGTTATTTTATATTTGTATTTTTATTCACTTATTCACAGATCACTACTGTATTTGTATTCACTGTAAAAAAAAAACAGAAATGATTCCTGGTGTGCACCAATAAAATGTACTTTCTTTGGATGATTGACTGACTTCTGTCAGCCTTTCATTTATATGGTCATCCATTAACCTGAGTACATAGGTGGCACCCACTGTGATAAATAGATCATGAATTGGACAATTACAATTATATCTAGTGAGCGGTGTGCTCTGTCTTTGTATTGTGCTCTTTAAATGAACTCTGATATACTATAGCAGGTACACACTTTGTAACACGTCATATCTAAAAAACAAATTTAGCTCAAACTTATTAATATGATGTTATTCAGCTGTGTTCATTTTTACAGAGTTTGGTGAATTGGGTATGCTTATGATCATGAATAATTAGCATATCATTGTATATTATTTTCCCTAAAAGCCATTAATATTAACACTATGCCTATAACTTAATGTTAACTGAATTTAACTTTACGTAATGAGTTAACATGGCCAGTTTTTTTTAATTATTTGTTTAAATGTTTTACCAGGAAGTAATTATCTCAAAACATCTAAATCCTTAATCCTTGGAACCCGTGAAACAGGTCCCACCAGTGAGGTTTGAGCAAGCGGTTTGGTCATTATTTTCATCAGAATCACTTCTCTATATTATTTATTTATTTCATTCACTAAGTAGCGCCTGTCTTTCACCTTTTCTACACATTACCAGGAAGTAATACTGTACACTGAGAGTTACCTCTCGTTTTCAAGAATGTCCTGGGCACAGTCACACAGTTATAACATGATCCAGGGCCGCCTTAACTTTGGCAGGGCCCAACGTAACATGCTGGCAGCGGGGTCTTCCTCCTGCAGCGCAATGATGTGCATTGTCATGGCTATGTGGCACATCACCATGACAACAGATGCTGCAGAAGGCCACTACACATAACATAAGAGCTCCCCCCTCCCTACACACACCACTCCCTCCTCTCCTTCCTACCTTGGGCAGAGCAGCAGTGTGGTCCTGCGCCGGTTCGGGAATTCCCCAGCTCCCTCCTCCAGCTCTCCCCTCTCCTGTTGGGTGGAATTTGGATCCCGGCGCCGACAGGAGAAGGGAGACGAGGGACCGCGGGGCCCAAGGCAACCGCCTTTCTCACCTTGCCCTTATTCCAGCCCTGATTTACTATCATGATATAATTCAGACAATCCAGGAGGAGCAAAATATGGGGAAATAAGGAAACAAAAAACAGTGCAAATTTAAGTGCAGACGTTGAGACTAAAATCCAACTAGGTGTCAATATCTTGGCTCTACTGGTTTATCTACTCACAAGATGTTAGTGGTATATATGCAGTTGGCAGATTTGGCTGCCACCCCAGGTGGATGCTGTAAACTGTTTGACTGCTTCCAGGCTCGTCTCATCAGAGTGGCAGAATTACATGTAGAGGAAGAAACAGAACTACATAGCGCGATCTGTCTTGAAATAGACTTTATAAAAGATAGATAGGCATATAAAATGTGCACTTACAATGTGCCAAATTTAAAATCAAATTTTTCACAGTAAGAGTGAATCTAGGGGGTACTCCGCCGTTCTCACCGCCTCCTCTCTGGCTCTGGATTTCCTCCGACTGCAACCTGGGACTCTGAACTCCGTGTCTCCTCCGGTGCATGTGACGTCACTGCTCAGTGGATGGTGCAGCTACGGATCCCTCACTAGACCAAAACACCATATCATGACATGATAGTGAATACCACATTATCATTATCAAGACATTACTTGCGGTAAACATCACATTAAGTGCAGATAATGTAGGAAATTCAGCGCTCCTGCTGCAGGTGTATTGTTTGCTGGAAACATTAATCCCCTTGCAGCATGTGTGTGGAGCGTCTCCCCAATGAGCTCCTAAAGCAAGGTGACCCCCAAAAAAGGGGGACACCTGGAAATGAAAAGAAGAAAAATGCACACAATGCGCACCGGAGATTAAAATATAGTAAATTATTTATTAATAAAACAAAAAATAACCGAGGGGATCCAACCCCACCTCAGTACATATGAGCCATAGATCCGGGTTAAGTTGCAATAAACAACGTTAAGGGACCGGACCACGCCACCGCAGAGATGTTGCCACCGCCCGAGCTCCCTGCAAACGCTGTCTCAGCCTGTCAGGATACACGCAGAGTGACCTGTTGTGACCTCTACGCGTCTGACCTCTGTCAGGACCTCCTGACGAAGCACGTAGTGCGAAACGCGTAGAGGTCACGACAGGTCACTCTGCGCAAATCCTGACAGGCTGAGACGGCGTTTGCAGGGAGCTTGGGCGGTGGCAACATCTCTGCGGTGGCGTGGTCTGGACCCTTAACGTTCACCGCGGAACCCGCTCTGGGCTTCAGTGTAAGTCTCCGTCTCCCCCTGTCAGCCTAGGCAGTTGTTCAGCTATTTTTTTTAGCTATATTCTGGATACATATATCCCGTTTTATTGAACATTGTCTTCCTTTTTTATATATACTTTTTGTCATTTTGTTTATAGATTTAGTTCTATTAGATATATTTTATTATTGATGTGGTTTTTGTTTATTGCAACTTAACCTGGATCTATGGCTCATATGTACTGAGGTGGGGTTGGATCCCCTCGGTTATTTTCTGTTTTATTAATAAATAATTTACTATATTTTAATCTCCGGTGCGCATTGTGTGCATTTTTCTTCTTTTCATCACATTAAGTGCCCACATCTAGGCCTAAGTATACACTTGACAGCACTTTATGTGCCTTTGAAGACATTTTTGGAAAATGTACTGTAGAATTACTTCTGTATTGATAAGATAGCTTGTTATAAAATAATTTATCTTGGCCTTCTTAACTACAGTCATCATTAGTGCACTATAATGAACCACAGTAAAATCCAGACTTTATTGTTGAAGATTTGGAAATGCCACAGTATCCTTTTCTGTGTGAAATATGAGCCTGCTGTAGCCTTTTCACTTACATTGCTTTACATATTTCCAGTGTATTTGTTAGTTTACTGTTTGGAGTTTGGCTTTAAGGCAGAAATGTAATACGTATTTATACTTATTTATTGGATTATAAATCAAATTTTAAAAAAAAATTACAGAAAGTTCCCTTTCTGCATACAGCAATATATCTTTGTAAAGGGATAATAAGTTAGTCTTTGCCTGGCATTTTTTAAAGAAAATACCTTACATGTAATAAAAGGCAAAGCAATGAGACTCATAAGACACTGAAATATTGTATTTTTTTTTATCTCATCTTATCACTGCATAAAATCGGCATTAATAAACTAAATTAGTGCCCTTTAGTGCAACAAAACTGACAACTATTTGTAGCATGGACAAAAGTATAGTTCTTGTGCATAGATATTGAATAATTAATTATGGGAGTTTCATTTGGATACATTAAAACAATCTACATCTGAATACTGTATATTGTAATTATTCTTGGTGTATATGTTCCTATGTTTATATAAGAAAATTACATCACTGGCTGTATCCTTGCTTTATCGATGTATTTTATCCTTGCAGACCATGTTAAAAGAAGAGCCTCTTTTATATGTGAAGAAGTGTGTACCTGTATGGGTTGCACGGATCCCCACAATTACCACAAGTTCACGAGGCATACAATATTCACTAAACTGTGAGTTTTACCATGCAAAACGTCCCAAAAAAACAATTGCAGTTTGAATAAATAAATATAAATTCTGTGTTTTTGACATATTCTTTAAGGATTATCTATGCAGGCAAATCGTGTAAAATGATGTCTCATTTTGATGTACTTTCCACACAAATTGTATCTACTGTATTTGATTGCATACAGTATGTGACCAAAAGTCAGAGCCTGAAACCTTGCCACCCTAAGACACACAATTTAAAGGTCTTGCTCTTGTCATCTCTTTCTGGGGGTTATTCATTATGCTGCGATATTTGTCAATCAGGGCACAAACACACGAAAACTCCCATTGGGAGTTTTTGTGTGATAATGCCCGATTAGTTTGTGTGGTTGTTTTTTTTCTCTTTCTTTCTTTCTTTCTCTTTTTCTCTCTCTCTCTCACCATCTTTTTCTCTCTCTCTCTCTCGCTCTCTCTCTCTCTCTCTCGCTCTCTCTATCTCTCTCTATCTCACACTCTCTCTCTCACCTCTCTCTCTCACCCTCTCTCTCTCGCCCTCTCTCTCTCACCCTCTCTCTCTCTCACCCTCTCTCTCTCTTCCATGCTTTGGACATGTAACAACTATTTAAGGAATACGGCGACATGCCTTGCTTGCAGTTCAACTACTTTTTGACATAAGGCAATGATGCAAGCTACAGTATGGAGATCTGTGGAAGTTGTACAAATGCACTTATGATTTTCAAACCAAGTTCCAAAAATACGCTCTCAAATACATATCAATATTTCTTGCAATGGACATGCAAACAGCCCTGTACATCAAATGTGTCGCTGTTCAGCTTTCTTTTTTCGACGGATTATTTGAAACGGTGGCCTACCCGGGACGTCTGTGCTGAAGCGTGTTGCCAGCACCGGTACCTGCTGCATTCCCTCCTAGCAGTGGCTACCCTTCCTTTCCTGCGGCTTGCTGCGATCCTCTTGCAGTGACCTGCCTTGGACTTCTGCGCTGAAGCGTTGGTTCTACCCGACGCTGCCCTGCGGTGAACTTCGGCCAGCCTGCTGTCTCCTCCTGCTGAGATCGGCGTCATGGGCCGAGGCCGCTCCTCGCGCAGAAGCCACCCCCGCGCTCACGCTCCTAAGCTGAAGCGGGGAAATCCTGACTACCTGTTGCCGAACTCCTGCTTCCATAACGACGATGCTGCCTTCTCCAATCCTGACCCTGCGATGTACGACTACGAACTGCGCACTCCGGATCAGTCTGCGTGGACTCAGGTCGGTGATTATATAACCCCACCTCAGCCCCGCGGTCCGGTCCCGGTTTGTGGCGAGCATCGGCGTAACAGTATGCTCGGCCCGTTAAAACCGGACCGCGCCGTGGCGGGGGATGGCAATTTTCCAACTGAAGTTATGTCCCGTCCTGCGTATCAGTCCCACTATGAAGGCCAGTATTTGTGTGAAGTACTACCCCTGGTTGATGAACTGTGGACGTATGAAGGTTTAACCCCTTTGCAAAGACAATGCCGTTGTGATCTCTTTATTAAGGCTTACTGCATCCTGAACTTAAAACAGTCTCTAGCTGCTTATATTCGCTCTCCTGATTCCCCTTTAACCTGGGATAACGTGTACCCTTTGGAACTGGCCGACGCCCAAGAGGCAATCTATGCCCTGGCCTCATCACTGGACATTCATCTAGTAGAACAGAGCGCCCTCCTCATGTTGGCTCAGTCTCAAGATACACTCCATGTATTTTCCTCAACACTAGACACTCACATAATAGAACAGGATCCCCTCCTTGCCAGCTATGCTGCTGCTTGGCAGATTCTCTGTGCTACCAGTCCTGTTACTAAACCTGTGGGGTTACCTCTCTCTCCTAAGAATGGTCAAACCATTTCTCTGTCGCTGCCCGCTAAGGAAGAAGCTGCCACGCTCCCTAATCCTGAGTTAACCTCCCTAAATTCTGTCCCTGAGGTTATTTCGGTCTTAACCCCTGCTAGTCAGGCTTATGCGTTCCCCACTGTAAATCCCTGCAGTCCCCAGGTCAGTGTGTCTTCCCTAGCACCAGAGAATGAGTCCTGTTTGCCCTCTTTTCCTAAACCAAAAATTCTAAGCTCTGTTTCCGAGGTTTTTTCTGTATTAACCCCTGCTAGTCTGCTCTGTGAGGTTCCTACTGTTAACCCTAGTATTCCGCAGTCTAATGATAGGTCCCTAGGGCAAGAGGCAGAACCCCCTATGACCCCACTCTCGGAGACTAGCTTCTATTTCTCTGATTCTCAGGTACAGAGTAATTTAACCCTTGGGGTTTTTCCTATGTTAACCCCTGCAGGTCAGCCCTGTGAATCTTCCTTGGTAGATCCCTTTAGTTCGTCAGTCAGGGATACCTCCTTAGCCTCAGAGGATCAACCCCTTTTGTCCTCTGACTCGGCTAAAATTCTCGGGGTTATGCCCCCTGAACTTTCGGCAATAATACTGGCTCCAGTAAAAAGTACTCTGGAGCCGTTTGTTTCTCTAAACCTGTTCGCAGAATCCCTACTCCTAGGTATTTCACTCACCCCGTCTGTCACTCAGAGAGCTGAGACCCCTGCTTCTGAGCATAGACCCCTTTTCGTGGAATCTGTTGTCGTTTCTGATGTCCCAGACACTCCTTCCCAAATACCCACTTCAGAGACCAGCACAGGCGTGGTTACCCCACTTGCACTGTCTGAGTTCTCCTCTTCTCAAATCCTAGGGTTTAAAGCGAACAGTATATATTATGCTCCTTTCCAAGTGACCCCTACTGAGATCAGCGTATCTGCTGTTGCTCCCTCAGTACCATTAAAGTTAGGGCCCTTCTTTTTGAAGGATCAGGCTTTCAAGTTTGAGACTCCCTTTATCCCTGACTTTGTAAATCTGCAGTCCCTTCTCACTGTAGTTAAAAGTTCTCCAGCAGCCGCTGAGTTAAGCTTTGCCGCTGCCAAATCTTCTGTTATAGAAGCAACCTTGCCTAGCTTACTTCTGTCTGTCCTATCTGTGATGCCTATCACCTTTACTAAAATTTCTGTTTTGCAAGGTATTTCTCCTATTAAATCTGTGATACCTGCAATTCCTTTAATCAGTTCCAAAACCCCTGTCACTAAGTCTCCCATGGAGTCTGATGCCCTCACTAGGGATTCTCAGGGACCCAATTCTGTAACAAGCAAGATATCCCTTGTGTCTGTTGGAGAGTTTACCCCAGTTTCTCTCACGGATCATGCCACAGCCTCCGGGATGATTAAAAATGACTTAAAGTCTGGGATGCCCATTCCTGTAATAATACTGTTTTACGCTGATTCGCCCACAGTATTCGGGGTATCCACTACTGACTGTATGTCTACTACCACGAACTCAGGGGTATCGCATTTGGAACGTTCCCTTTTTTCAGAAGATCCCGTCTTTAAAATGGACTTATTTTTCTCTGTGTCTTCCACAATACTTGGGGTACTTGCTATTGACTGTCCTGTCCCAAAACTAGGGTTACCTCTCAAAAAGGTGCCTGGAGCTACCGATGTTAAAGACCCTATGTTTAAAACAGTAACAATTTGCATTGCTTCTCCCACAGTATCATGTGAGACCTGGGTACCTGGGACCTCCACTCCGAAGCCAAGCTCTAGTTCTCTGTCTTCTTTCTCTGTGTTGGAGGCACCCAGCTTTAACCCCAAGACTTTTTTCCCTAAGGTTGATGCACCGCGTAACCGCCTGCCTTGTTTTTTGGATAAAATCTGTTTTCTCACCTTTCAAACAGACTCCTTACTCGCAGGTCTCTGTGCGGTGCCCAAAGTGCCCATTCTGTATGGCAATTGGCCTCTCCCTAAGACGAAGACATCCTTACTGGACCTCGTCGCTTTACCTGAAGCGTCCGTTCCTGTTCTCTATGGTTCCACTATGGGTATAGACATGCTTATTATGTCCTTCGCCAAAGCCACAAATTCGGATTTCATTCTCTCTAAAGATCACAAACCAAAGGAAGCGGATCCTTCTTCAACTGCCAGTACCATGACCAAGAGTTGCATACACACTGCTACAGACTCTCGCAAATTGCTTGGGATAGCAACCCTGCTTGGTATCAAAAGTACCGCTGCAATAGTGTGTAGTGAACCCTCCCGCCCCATTCCCTTGCTAACCACCACCCGGAATTCCTTGGAAGCTAAAGACTCTCGCAACTTCCTCCGTGCTGATTTCACCAAAGACATTGCCTTCTCTGAAGGTCCCTCTGCCATTTTTGTCCGACAATCTGTGTCCTGTGTCCCGTACTCTTGGACTATTACTATGCACCGGACACCTGGCTACTGTCCTTCCGATGTTCCCATTCCGGAGCCCTCAGGTCCCATTGTCCATGTACCAAGAACTGCAGTACCACCGCTGTCTTTCATGGCACTCGCCAATGTACATCTGGATTGTGGACCTAATTCTCGCCGGAGACACTTCAGGAACAACTCAATGTCTCCCAGACCTATGAATGGTCCTGTTCACCCAGGCTTCTCACCCAGTGGTGGGGGTACTGTAAGGAATCCCAACAAACTATGGGCTTTCAACGCCACCTCTCGCCTAAGGAGGTTTAGGAACAATTCCATGTCCCCCAAATCTGTGATGGATCTTGTTCGTCCGGAGGTCTCACCTGAAGGGGGGGGTACTGTAAGGAATCCACTACTGGCTTTGACTTTTGCCTTGCAGACCTGTGCAGTTGCAGGCTTCCTCTGGCAATCTATGGCACAGGTGCTGCCTCTCATTGCAGCTTTTGCCCTGTGCTACTTCATTGGAGGAATTCTCACACACCCTCCTCCTGTGATTGGATCTCCGCCCTTTATATTCTAGGCGTTGGCTCTGAACCAGCGCCGAGCATAACTATTCATATCTCTATGTTACTGACTCTGCCACAAACCACCCCAGGCCTCTCTCCTAGCGTTCTTACCTTCCAAGTTCCTGAGTATCCAGAGGCCTGGTCCTGGACGTCTGTGCTGAAGCGTTGTTGCCAGCACTGGCCTGCTGCTATCTCCTTGCAGTGGCCTACCCTGGACGTCTGTGCTGAAGCGTTGATGCCAGCACTGGTACTGCTGCATTCCCTCCTAGCAGTAGCTACCCTTCCTGTCCTGTGGCCTGCCGCTATTCTCCTTGCAGTGGCCTACCCTGGACGTCTGTGCTGAAGCGTTGATGCCAGCACTGGTACTGCTGCATTCCCTCCTAGCAGTAGCTACCCTTCCTGTCCTGTGGCCTGCCGCTATTCTCCTGTAGTGGCCTATCCTGGACGTCTGTGCTGAAGCGTGTTGCCAGCACCGGTACCTGCTGCATTCCCTCCTAGCAGTGGCTACCCTTCCTTTCCTGCGGCCTGCTGCTATCTCCTTGCAGTGGCCTGCCCTGGACGTCTGTGCTGAAGCGTTGATGCCAGCACTGGCCTGCTGCTATTCTCCTGCAGTGGCCTACCCGGGACGTCTGTGCTGAAGCGTGTTGCCAGCACCGGTACCTGCTGCATTCCCTCCTAGCAGTGGCTACCCTTCCTTTCCTGCGGCTTGCTGCGATCCTCTTGCAGTGACCTGCCTTGGACTTCTGCGCTGAAGCGTTGGTTCTACCCGACGCTGCCCTGCGGTGAACTTCGGCCAGCCTGCTGTCTCCTCCTGCTGAGATCGGCGTCATGGGCCGAGGCCGCTCCTCGCGCAGAAGCCACCCCCGCGCTCACGCTCCTAAGCTGAAGCGGGGAAATCCTGACTACCTGTTGCCGAACTCCTGCTTCCATAACGACGATGCTGCCTTCTCCAATCCTGACCCTGCGATGTACGACTACGAACTGCGCACTCCGGATCAGTCTGCGTGGACTCAGGTCGGTGATTATATAACCCCACCTCAGCCCCGCGGTCCGGTCCCGGTTTGTGGCGAGCATCGGCGTAACATAAGGTCATTTGCAATTAGGGATGTCAACCCCCTGTTTTTGTTTTATCTTCTTCAATTACAATATTTATTATCATGTGCAATGTTGTAAATTCACTTATAGTTGTGTGCTAAGTTTTTCTATTTTGTTAATTCTTTTTGTGCAGTATATTTCCTCTCACAGATAGAAGTAATGTATATATGACAATTAAACTTATAAGCTTTTGTCTGTTATAGTGAAGTGTCCCAAGAATTATTCTCCTGCACTATTTTGCACTCACTGTACACTTTTTGCTTTTTATTTACTTTTTCATTATCACCATGTGATACTTGTCCATGTACATAGCGCTTTATAGCAGTAAGGCCTGGGTCCCGCTACTTCCGATGGTGCGCGCGGCTGCGTGCCCGTCACTCACCGGACATAAGTTCCTCCCGAGCCGGCCCCAGTCTCTCCTCCCTGCAGGGCTCGCTACATGCTGTGACGCGTCAGCCGCCAGGGGATGCAAGAGAATTGTAATCCCGAGCGGCAACGCGTCACGTGGTGTGGCTGTGAGCCAATGAGGAGAGGAGGAGGGGAGGCTTCGGGGAGCGTGGAGGCTTTGGGGAGCTTGGAGGCTTAAGGAGCGGGGAGGAGAGGGGGGAGGAAAGCAGCGATTTGTCTTCTGCAGCACCAAGGGAGCCCCCCTGCTCCCTCCCACAGACTCTCTCCTGTGCGAGCCGAGACACACTCCGGCACAGTGTCGCCCCACGACATCATTGCCGCGCCCACCCGACCCGTTTTGGCCATGCCCCACGCTCCAGCTCCCGCTCCCTACAGACCGCAGATAGCGGTCAAGTGCCTCTCCATGCGCCGCCTGTCTGCAGTGTGGGCGCGTGGTCTGAGGCAGCGGGGCCTTAGTCTAATACACATGACAAAATAATAGAGACAATGGGATTTAGCACTTCAGACATAAAAGTAAACATTAGGAAAATGAGCCCCTCCCCAAAGAGTTTATAATCTAAGTTGTAATTGGGGAGAATTTACAGAGACAGTAAGAGAATGTTATGGTAAATGTGTCTACCATGAGTCATGATACATGTATACTGTATAGGATGTACTGTATAGTACAAGGAGTACTAGCAAAGGGAGCTACCGAAATTCTTTATCAAAGAGGTGTGTTATAAGAAAGGTGGAGAAGAGGGAGATTGTCGGATACTTATGGAAAGGGCATTCCAGTGGTATTGGACAGTATGTAAGGTTTTATGTGGGAGAGGGCTGAAGATATCCTTAAGCAGAAGAACGCAAGAGGCAAGCAGGTATATAGCAAGAAATTAGGGCTGAGATACAAAGAGGAGATGAGGATTGTACTAGCCCTAAAAAACAGCAGATTTTGTAAGAAGTACAGGATTTAATAGGAAGCCAAGAGAGGGGTTTCAGCAGGGACAGATTTAGGCGAGAGTAAATTGATTCTAGCAGCAGTGTTCTAGCAGCAGTGTTTAGAATAGATTACAGGGAGACAGGTGGAGGCAGGAAGGCTGGACAGTAGAAGGTTACAATAGACAAGATGGGAGAGAATCAGGGAATGTGTTAAAGTTTTAGCAGAACAGTGACAGAGGAAAGGGCGTATCTTTGCGATGTTACGGAGGAAAAAACAACAAAAGGTAGAAACATAGTGATTTGGGGATCCATGCCGCAATCTTAAGGCAAGGACCTCCAAGGTAGTATTTTTTACCCCAGGAAGACAGTCGGAGATTAGAGAGGTTAATGCATGGCTAAGAAAGTGGTGTGTGAATGAGGGATTGCCAATATTTAAAAAGGGAGCTAGATTACAACCGGGGAATTTGAGACCTGTAAGCCGACTTAAATAGTAGAGAAGCTACTTGAAGGTTTAGTACATGATTATATTCAGGAATACCTAATTGAAAACAAAATTATTAGTAATAGTCAGCATTGTATTGTATTGTATGTCTTTATTTGATTTATGAAGGATAGATCGTGCCCAAATAACCTTATTAGTTTATTTGAGGAGGTAAGTAGGAATTTAGACCAGTGTAATGCAGATGATGTGGTCTATTTTGATTTTGCAAAGGCTTTTGATAAGGTTCCACACAAGAGGTTAGTGTACAAAATAAAGCAAATTGGACTCTGTACAAATATTTGCACCTGGATTGAAAACTGGTTGCAGGATAGATAACAGAGAGTTGTCGTAAATGGAACCTTTTCAGGTTGGGCTAAAGTTGTGAGTGGAATATCTCAAGGATTGGTTCTAGGACCCGTGCTTTTTAACTTGTTTATTAATGACCTTGAGGTTTGCATAGAGACCAAAGTCTAAATCTTTGCTGATGATACTAAATTGTGTAAGGAACTGTAGTAGAATCAGAGCAGGATATAATTTATCTCCAGAAGTAATTGGATAGACTGAAAACTTGAACATGGTAAATGGTAGGTGAGGTTTAATACAGATAAATGAACGGTTATGCATTTGGTGAACAAGAATAAACAGGCAATTTACAGTTGCGGCCGCCTTTATCCTAATGCGGCGGGATCTGCGGAGCTCTGCTAACCACGGCCAGATGCGGTATATTTTCTGTTTTTCCGTAGCGTCTTCCGGTATGCTAGCGCACGGATTTTTAGCGCTGTCCGCTATACTGCTATGCCGTCTAAAAACACAGGTGGGCGTTCGCGAGCTGTTGTCTTAAAAGTCTAATAAGTCTAATGCATTATGTCTGTGTGCGCGCGCTGTATTTGTAAAATGGAGGATTTACAGTATACAGTATTACAAAAATATATAGCATCGCGTCTTCTTCGAATATAAAATTATCTCATTTCAATACAGTACTGTATTATTTTTGTAATCAGTACTTTTACTTTTACTTGTTTTCATACTCTTTTTATACAGTATTATGCGTGTACCATACAGTAATGTATGTCTCATTTGAACATTGTTGAAACGCATAGGTGTGTTACAGTATCACATTTCAGCGCATACAGCGCTCTCCCTCTTGTTATTCTGATATTCTATCGGTACTGTTGATTTGTAATGTTACACTGGTCATTCACATGCTTTATGTAATTTTTATTGATTTGAGGGTCTGGGGATCAAAACATTATGATGACCTGTTGAAAATATGTCTTTGAAGTACAGTACAGTACTGCTAATCCTTCATGTAGCTTTATCCCCTTCCCCCCCGCAGACACACACAAGGCTCAAGAATTTAAACTTCTTATTGACACCTCTCGAAAACCATTCATTTTCAAAAGCTTGGCTTTGTGCTTTTAATCGTCCCGAGCCGAGCGTCACATCTCTGCGCCTACGTGTAATCCTCTTTGGGAAGGAACCTAGTTGATGATTAATGCGCATGCGTGTATAACTTCACAATCATGTGGAAGTTGAAGTCTGGAAAAAATATTTCTTTTTTTTTTTTATGTTTCGTTTCCAGACATATGTGCCTGCATAAAAATTCTTGTTATTCTGATATTCTATCGGTACTGTAGATTTATAATGTTACACTGGTCATTCACATGCTTTATGTAATTTTTATTGATTTGGGGGTTTGGATCAAAACATAATGATGACCTGTTGAAAATATGTCTTTGAACTACAGTACAGTACTGCTAATCCTTCATAAAGCTTTACCCCCCTCCCCACCGCAGACACACACAAGGCTCAAGTATTTCAACTTCTTATCCCATTATTCTTATCCCATCTTCTTAAAACCATTCATTTTCAAAAGCTTGGCTTTGTACACACCCGCTCCCTGAATCCAACCCACATACACTTGCATTGAGACGGTGCCCGACATCATCCTGCGCGAGCTGCCCCTGCCACTCAGGGAGAAGTATAGGTTTGCAAGTGCTTGTCTACCCCAGAGGCATGCCTTGTTAATTTTCAAGCACCACGTGCCATACTCGTTGTACTTAGGGTGGGCCCATAATGTGAACTACGAATGGAATCGCGAGAAAAAGGCTCTTCCTGAAAATTTGAGAAAGACTATTGTGGAGGAATTGCGGCGCTATTTTTCAATTACCGATCCTTTAATGAAAATCGTGTTGGACTCCACTAATGGCATTTTGCGGCATACAAGGCATCGGCCTTGGAAGGATAATCTGCTGGGGATCGAATTTGCTTCGTGACTGCTCGTCTGTTAAAATGTTGATTAATTTCTGACTTGTTCATTGTTTAAAATTGTATTCTAATATGTTTTTTTAAATATACCTGTATGTTTTTAATTACAGTACACCATTAATGTTTTTTTACTTACAGTACTCCACCAATGAAAATAATGTTGATTGTTGTAGATTGTATTCATACTGTCAATGTTTTTACTGTAATGGACAACATTAATGTATTTGTACTTACTGCACCCACCAATAAAATAAATTGCTGTTTTTTTTAAAATATACCTGTATGTTTTTAATTACAGTACACCATTAATGTTTTTTACTTACTGCGCATTACAGTACATCAAAACAGTATTAAAACGCATTATCTGTATTTGTATTATTATTAGAGTAGAACACACATACTGTACTGTAATATATGTACAGAATAAAGGCATACTTTCTATTTTTGGGGATTAATATACAGTACAGTATGTAAAAAAGTATGTAATAAAGCTCAGTTATTCTATCCTAATCAATAAAAATGACACAGATTCAGCAGTGTGCAAGCATCGTTACAAAAAGCGATATTGTCCATTGAAATCCCTCCATTTGCCGTTCTCAGCCTGATGACAAAGTTTCTTTTTCTGAGGAAGAAAACTAAATACTGTAAATACTGTAATGGTTAGTTCAGTAGTCAGTCCCCTAAAGAAGTTCCCACAGTCAGTCCCCGCAGTCCCAACAATTATTTTCTCGGGGGGCGTCTCTTGTTCACATACACGCATGCGCCTAGATGTGATGAGACGCATACAGTATGCGTTTCAACAAGGTTCCAATGCGCATGCGCCTAGCTGTCCACCAATCTACTGTAGAAGCTGCTCAGACAATGATATTGCTGGACTAAAGGTTGGATAATTGTGACTAAAAGAACTACAGTAAATAACCATAAGCAAAGCGATTGATTACAGGAGAATCGCTTTACTGTGCATTGATATTGATATTTCAAAAAAGAATAAAATACGGCAGCCGCACTCACATAGACTTTGCCAATCGGTTGGCGCCGATCCACTGCCAGGCCCGTAGTCTTGATTATATACGTAGTTGACAGGTGACAGCGGGCCTGCTAGACCTGTAGTTGCCAGCTGATGAAGCTGGAAATCGCTTTGGTACATGCAAGCTTGCTGGTATCTGCACGTGAAATCCTGTTCAGGCTGCAGGTATCCAGATGGGGCTGATAGCAAGGGTTGCCGGTCAGCAGGTTTTCACAGACGGTCGGACCGTTATTGGAAGCAGGTGCTGGCGCTGGCGTATTGCTTGCCTGGGACTGACGATTCCTAGTTGGTTTTACAAAGGTACTGGAAAATTCAGGGGCAACACACCAATACCCTCCTCCTGTAACTCCGGGTGCAGGAGCAATACGAAAAAAACGTGGATCGATACATAACTTTTTCCTTATCGCGCGCTTCCACCCCAGAGCATCTGGTAAAAATCTGTAAAAGTCATAATTTTCGATAAAATATTGATAAATTTGACCAACTGTTGCCATCTTATCATCTGAACTAATTGCTGACCATATTAAATAAGCGTACGTTATGTTGGGCTTTCTGAACAACACGGACTGCAGTGATGTACTCATCTCTGGACCTCTCTGGACAATGCAATAGAACACCAGACAGTTTGCATTTAGTTTTTAATATGAAACGCCTAAATAGATACAACGTTGTACAACTTCTTCAGTACCAAGGTCAATTCACAAAGGACCATTGTGGTATTTTTTATACACCTGCAAGTCGACACATTACTGAAGCGCATGCGCATTACAATTCATGAATATCTGCCACCTGGTGGATAAGCAAAGAATTGTAGCCAATTAAATCCGAAACATTCTCATTAAACAGATCAAGCGCGGTGGACGCCGGCATGATTGCGGCATGAATACGGCACGAACGCCGCATGAACGCGGTGATGTGTGTGTCATTCGGAAAAAGTCACCAGAAAATATCGGTGAAGTGTTAGAATAAAAGGGGCCGCGGCTCTAGAAATTAAATGGTGATAAATTAGGAGAATCCTTGATGGAGAAGAATTTAGGAATGCTTGTAGACACCAGGCATAGCAATTGTGCCCAAAGTCATGCAGTAGCTTCAAAGGCAAACAAAATCTTATCTTGCATTAAACGGGGGAATGGATGGAAGGGAAGTAAACATAATTATGCCCCTCTATAAAGCATTAGTAAGACCACACCGTGAATACGGAGTACAGTTTTGGGCACCACTCCATAGAAAAGACATAATAGAACTAGAAAAAAGTGCAGAGAAGAGCCATCATATTAATAAAGGGGATGGATAATCTGATTCATGAGGAAAGGCTTGCTAAATTAGATTTGTTTACATTAGAAAAGAGGTGTCTAAAAGGGGATATGATAACAATATACAAATATATTCAGGGACAATACAAGGAGCTTTTAAAAGAACTATTCATCCCAAGGGCAGTACAAGTTAGCAGTCGCTTACTGAAGGTATATTCAAGATTTACATATCAAAAACCAAATAGCCTGAGAGTCTGAGAGGTAGCAGCACTGAGCAAAGAGAGCAGAGCAACCCCCTGGCAGGAGGCGAATACTCTAGAAGGAACACCGGCAGCACGCAGACAGCACATCAGCAGAGCGGAAGCAGGAGAGAACGAGGACTGCACATGCGGTACTCCGTGAAGCAGCGCAACACCCATTGAGCACCGGCGCTTGAGGGACGAGCGAGGCGGACAGAGTACCCACAGCAGCAGCACCATCGGCTCCAGAAGCGACTTCAGCTCCGGTGAATTAGAGGGAAGCTCCAACTCGGTCTCATACGAGCAGCCCACATTTATATCCTGACTGGTTAGAGAAGGCTACCACTCTAACAGGCAAAAGTTATTGGTTATTTATTTATATATGCACAGTTGTCTACTATACAGTCATCTTTGTTTATTATTGTTTCAGTCCAATACAACATTCGTTTTTGCTTCCTGTTTTTTGTTTCTTGTCTTGCTTTCTCTATCCAGGATTGGTTATCCGTGATGTTGGGGCAGCTTACAGTTAGCAGCAAATCCTATGTGGACTGGACATTTTTTTTCAAGATTCCATTAATTCTATTACTATAAGTGGACTTACCTGATGGACATGTGTATGTGAAAGGCTCACACATTTGTATACCATACATTTAACGTACTCACATATATCCATCTACTGTATGTAATCTGTTAATGTACATTCACTGTGACTAGGCTAATATAGTTGCAGATCCATCTCACTCCATTCACATCTTGGAATATGGTTCATGTCATTTAGCCAAGTCCACACCCAGAAGCAGAGCTAGATTGTCTGGCTTGGTTCATATACTTATTGCTACACCCAGCTTTCAAGTGTACCTCTCTGCACTAGTACAGCGCACCCTCTTCCTCCTTTATTTTCCCCTATCCCCTTGTTATTTCTACAAGCTAGTAATTTGGCATAATGGATCAACATTGGTGGTGAAGACGCCAGAGAAGGGAGACAGAGCACTGATTAAATTGGAACTAATACAAAGAACTAAATCACCATTACTTCCGCCAACTGGTTCACCTAACAATGGAAAAAGTGGGGAATGAACCCCCAAACCTGGGGCTACAACCAAGGCTGTTAATATATATATCAGTCCGTGAAGCAAGGAGAAAGACACCACTTCTTCAAAGGTATTTTGCTATATAAGCTATAGAACTTTCATGCGTCTCTGGACTAATTCAGGGTGGGAGGCTAGGAAGCATATATGAACTGGTGGAAGTACAGAAAGGCACGTCGCCAGAAATGCCCAAAGGTAAATCCCAATGTCCAGTGTCCGTTGGCCTCACCTACACCCTGTGTCCAGCGATGAACAAATCAGCTGGTCAGTACTCACAGTGAGATGTACAGTCTGCCTGATATTGCTGATAGATGGCAGCGTGGTTCCAGGCAGCTTGTAGTGTCGGCGTGCTCCAGCTCGTAATCAATGTGCAAAAGGGGAACAAGCGGCTCACTTTGTCACCACAATTACACTATGTCACCACCTATATATAGAGCTGCTGGAGGTAAGGGTACTTCACTCTTTGATAAACGCGTCAGAGTGTTTTTCCTCTGCTGATGTCTTTTTTCTGAATCAATAAAGTTTTTTATTTTTCAATGCGGCTGGTTGATTGAGGAGAAGCTGTGACCGCCGAGCCGCTTGTTCCCCTGGTTCACCTAACAGACCTGCACTCATCTGGACGCAGATGAAGTCGCAGAGAAGAAGCAAAAACAAAGTCAAGAAGATCAAGAATTAAAAAAATCATCTGGTGAATGACCACCGTATCATAACCAAAGGTTTGGTCAAATGGAAGAATTTATACAATGACTGTGGAAAAAGACTAAACAATTGGGCCAACAGAGGATGTTAACACCACTCCCACCCGGGAGTTGAAGGATCACTGGCCTTCGTGTGGTGCCACATCGGAGCCGGCCGCCAGTTGCGACTCACTCCAACACCCTTTTCCAGAGAGGAAAAAGACTCAGGAGCTCTAAAAGCCCCCTAAAAGTTACTTTAGGATGTTTTTGATTTTATGTTTGTGGTCCCATCCCGTTCCCCCTTTTGTTCTTTTTTCTAGGGGAAGAGAACCCCCACCCTCAGAGGTACTGTATACCCTTACCCTTCTGAAACCCCTGGGGGCTAGTTTGCTGTCCTTTAATCTCTGGAAAAACCACAGGGGTAGTTTAGTTTAGGTTAGTAACTTTAAGTACGGTATATGTTGTTGTTCTTTTGTTCTCTGTTCTTCCCCTCCCCAAAGTTAAGGCAAGTGGTAGGCTATAAACACAACAGAATTAAATTCCAGCCTATGGGGCCTATGCAGAGAGCAGCGAATTTTAAAATTGGCGAATTTATTAAAAAGTAGCTTTTTTGGAGAGTTTTAATCTCCATATGCAGAAAAGTGCGAATTCTGCTATGTTTAACATGGATGCGTGTGGCGAGTTTAAATTGGCGAGATGCGCGCTTCAGAAATGTGTTAAAACAAATTCGCGCCTTTTTTTTTCCCTTTGCAATGGCCGCGAGCGGCAGTTTTTTTTGGCGAGGCAAAACGGAGACAATCGCGCCATTTTATTGGCGCGAACAGCCGCTAGATGCCGTTCGCGCCTCTCTGCATACGGATATTTTTTAAACTGGCGATATTGCGGTTCTCGCCAGCCGCGAGGCGAGTTTTACAAATAGAAAAGAAAAATTGGCGCGTTTTTCGGAAATCTCCATTTTCTGCTGTTTTCTGCGCGATTATCTCCAAAAAATGGCGAATTTCGAAAATTCGCTGCTCTCTGCATAGGCCCCTATATACGAAGCAACAAAAATGTCTAGGAAACACGGTATGGGTTTGACATTCTAAAAACGAGGTACCCTGAATGTCCAAGGGCTAAACAATCCTACAAAAAGAAAACTAGCTGTACAGGATTTTAATAAGCAATTGTTGGATATTGTTTTTGTACAGGAGACTCATTTCAGGAAACAAGATCAGCCCATATTTTTTTGACAGTCTTCTCTTCGGTGTTCTTCGCATCAGCAGTCAATCAATGCAGTATATGATATATACTTACATAAATCAAACCCCAAAAAATACTCTGAGCACACAAGACTCAAAAGATACAGATTTGGTGAGATGCATACAAGACATAGCATTATGAGATATTTGGAGACTACAGTACCCTAAAGAGAGAGACTATACATTTCATTCAGCACCACATTTAGTATTCGCGAGAATCGATTATTTTTTTATTGAATTTTCACTAATCCCAGCAGTAAAAGATACAAAGATCAATGCAATTACCTGGTCCGACCATGCACTGGTAACTTGTACATTTAAAGATATTAACCCTAATATGGTGAGACGTACAGTATGTGGAAGCTAAATGATTCTCTTCTGAGAGATCTCACTGTGGTTGACGAGATAAACACACACCTAACAGAATTTTCTTCTATTAATGACACACCCATATGGCTCTCTGAACAATCTGGGAGGCACAAAAATCAGGTACTTGGGGAAGGTTTATTGCTATCTCCTCACTGAAAAAAAAGCGAAGGGAATATAAAATTATAAAATGTTCAATAGAACTGGCAGAAGCTGATGTCACATATAAATAAAAAAACACAGACTCAAACTATTAAAAAATGCTTAATTTTAGGGGACATTTGAGAATATTACAAGTTAATAAAGCAGAAAAAGCCCTAAAATGGACCGAATAGCTGTTTTACCAAAACAAAATGTAATAAAGCGGATAGACTACTGGTACAGAAATTAAGAAAAGTTCAAATTTCTACAACTATTAAATCAATCAAAATGAGAAATGGAGATATCACATTTGATTCAAAGATAATCTACGGTGAATTTATAGCATATTATTCTCCACTGTATTTTACAAAACAAACAAAATCCAGATGTATTTAAACAACAATTAGAAACATACCCAGATACAGCAGGGACCCGGGTATATGGCGGGTTCCGTTCCAGAGGCCCGCCGTATAGTGAAAATCGCCGGAAAGCGGATCTGGCGATTTTCACTTCTGCGCATGCGCAAACCAGCATTTTTGCCGCTCTGCGCATGTGCAACCTATGGTGTGCGCGTGTAACCTGTGGTCTGCGCATGCACGCCAGGCGCACCCGCCCGTTCTGCGCATGCGCGATTTACAAACCAGCATGGCGGCCCCCTTCTCGGTGCCGCAGTATCAGCGGATCACCGAGAAGCAAAGCGCGGAGAAGCGGGGCCCTGCTGTACTGAATGTTGAGGACAAAATCCTACTAAATGCAGAAAATTTGCAAGATAAAATACTGGCAGTGATTAAAGAACTTAAAAATTCAAAAACTCCTGGTCCTGATGGACTCTCTAATAGCTATTATAAAACATTTAAAACACGGTTATCACCATTTCTAAAAATACTTTTTAACTCTTTTATGAAAGGTAAAGAAATGCCCCCTCAATGATAAGAGCACACTTTTCTTTGATCCCAAAACCGGGTAGAGATCATAACTACTGTAGTATATATCGACCCATTTCATTAATCAATACTGATATTAAAATTTACAGTAAAATCAATGCAACCAGATTAAATAAACTGCTCCACAGGATAAGCAACCCAGACCCAATGGGATTTATTTTAGGTAGATAAGCAGCTTATAATATTAGAAGAGTGATAAACCTCACCCATTTTGCAAATGTAACAAAAACACCCACACTGTTACAGTCATTTCACTCGATGAAAAAGCACCCGACTGTGTAGACTGGTCATATATGTTTATAACCCTATAGAAATTTGGTATCAAAGGAAAATATATTAAATGGAATTAAGACCCTTTATAACCAACTGGGAGCCACAATTTAAATGGCTGGAATCAGTTCTAGAGGGATCAATATAAATAATGGGACCAGACAGGGTTGCCCACGGTTCCCTTCCTATTTGCACTACATCTGGAGCCCTTAGCAAACAAAATTCGGATTAATAAAGATATTTAAGGCTTGGTAAAACAGTCCAAAGAATATAAAATAGCTCTCTATGCAGATGATATTTTACTAACACTCATCAGACTAGCCTAATCTATTTGAGGAGATTTCGCCATTCAATTTTTTCGAAAATTATTAAACAAATAACACAAAATAAGAAGCGCTAGCATTGGAAGTGGAGACACGGATGCTAAAACAACTGAAAGTAATCTTACATTTCAGATGGAAAGAAGAAAGTATCAAATATCTGGGGGTATATTTTACCACTGGGTATTCAGAGATCTACAAAGCTAACTACCCAGAATTGTTTTTGTCAATTAACAAAGATCTGGAAGAGTGGAATAAATACTGTATTTCGTGGATTGGCAGAATAATATCGGTAAAGATGAATTTCCTTCCTAAATTACTTTATTTATTTAATAGCCTTCCAATTAATGTCCCAACCAAATTATGAGTGATATGCAAAACAAATTGCATTCATTTATCGGGGGAAAGAAAAAGCCAAGAGTAAAAAGAATTGTACTTAGTGCATTAAAATCAGATGGTGGTTTAGCCTTGACATCACTAAATAAATATTATGGATAGGATACATTTGTAGTGAAGAAAGTCAGGGAGAGTGTGAGATTTCCTCCAGAGGTGTTCAGAGAAGCAAGTGCAGGAACGGAGGAGCACAGACAAGAGTGGGATGAGCACAAAGTAGAGTTAAGAGCTGGTATGTTAATGTAAGGCAGTTCTCATGTCTTTCTTTGACTCGTGTACTATTTTCCATAATAGCTTTTTTTTTTTATAAAAGATATATGTCTCAAATTAGATTACCAGAACTTTCATACAGAACATGGGAAATAAGTTATGTTACTTTTATACAAGTACAAATGGGTAAGTTAAGGTATTATTTAGGAATATAATGTGGAATTCCCAAAATGATAAAGAGTGGCTAAAACCACAATCTTATGTTTTTAGCATTAGCGCCTTCATCACTAAACTACAGCTCTTTTCCACTGAGGTAAAGAAAGATAAAACAAACCATAAATTCTTGTATCATGTATTATTAAAATAACCTAAAGCTACTCCCCAAAGAGCCAAACAGATACAGGAATGTAGTATGAGAATGTTGCTTAAACTCCCTTTGCTAGCACATTTAAGTGAATTGTAGGCATGCAATGTTTGTGTCATATCTAATGTTTGTGTCATCTTTTGATGAATTGAAATATATGATCCAAACTCATACAGTATAATATGTTTCGAAACTCCTTAGCATACAGTATATAATAATACGTAAAATGTTTCATGCATATAAATTATAAATGTTATATAGAAATATATAACCTGTAACTCTATGTAAATTGCTTTTGTAAACACATTTAACATGTAACAGAGTGAAAGCAAGAGGTTTGGGGTCCAGAGGGCTAGTTGTAGAGGGGGAGGAGGAAAGTATTGTTTTCCAATTAAAACTATATGTAAAGCGTTTTCATTTAAAAGGATTTGTAAAAAAAAATCAATTATACGGTATATTGTAATCAAACAAACGAAGTGAAGCATGTATGACAGATATGAAGATTAAAAAATATTTAAGGATATACATACATAAATCTCATTATCACTAAGATTAAATAACACAGCATATCACTGAGAGTTTCATAGGATATCATCAACTGTACGGTATTAGCTTAATTGAGCAAAAAAGAAATCAGGAATGTGACTTAATACTTTATGATTTCATATAAAGATTCTAAAAACTTGTTTTGTGACTTAATATTACAGACTATTGGATAATTAAGTATATGAGAGAATGCATAATTCTTTATTCCAAACTTGTAAAATATTTAGGATTGTAATTTAGTTTGTAAATATTTATTTAAAAAATGCATTTATGGTATTACATGCCCGTCTGTATTGTGCAAAAGAGAATTAACAAATATTGTACAAGGACAAAAAGCAACAGAAAGAGATCATGGAGCCGTAGGCAAAGTGGGGCATGACACCAAGGTCAAGGCTCACCCACACCATTTTCTCCTGCCTCCTTCGTCCCCTCTTGGTCACAGGTGACACTCAGGAGGAGGAAGGGTGCCATACTGGAGGAGTTAAAGGCAGGCAGTGAGGGGCAGAAGATTATGCCATGCCCCTCACTGTGGTTTGGCAGTTTCTGTCACGGTGCAGGAGCTCTGCTACCAACTCCAGACTGGGGCCTGTTTCTGGGATTGAGGTGGGCTGCGGTGGCAGCTGCCCTGCGTTTTGGGTGGAGAGGGGGTAGAAGTGAGGCTCCGTCAGAGCCCTCCAGGGTAGAAGTGCAGCACACACTGTCTTACCAGGTGATCGAGGATCTGCAGAGGTAAGGTTGAGAGCTCTGACATTAGGCACCCTACTCCTGCCCCTTGATATCCATTGCATCTCTCCCCCCTTGTTGTGGTCTCACTGCTTGCCATTTGGCTGCATTTCAAACCTTTGGGTGGTGCCGTGGGGGCCGCGGGTGCAGAGGTATCATCAGCAGCTGCAACCTTGCGGGGAGAAAGCGGCATGTGATCATAGCAATGCGCTGAGGCCTCTGGTGAGATACTGCCTGAAGCAGCTGCTGAGTGGTGTGGCAGTGATGAGGTGAGTAGTACTAGTGATCTGGCGGGTACTGTGAGTGGTCCATGTGATGAGAGCCTGGAGCGACATGCTCAGAGGCACGCTATTCCCCATGAGAGGTCCAGCTCTGAGTGGGAGGCCGTGATTATACCTAAAATTGCTGAAAAAGAAAGTGCATAAATCTAATGTAACCATACATACCTATCGCGACAACCACACAGTGCCGAACTGCAGGGTGGCAGACTGGAGAGGAGACAAGATAATTTTTTCTTGGCAGGAGACGGATGTGCCACATGAGCGGTTCAGCCAATGAGGGCAAACCGCTAATGGCCACGCCTCTGCCACGCCTCCTTGTCTCCTCCAGCTGCCTCCTAACTGCAGTTCAACTTGCCGCTTTGCCGGATCGCAATGGCGACATCACTGCATCACGCTGCCGCTCAGCAGCTCCTGTATAATCATAGCCTTAGCTGGAATCTTAAGGAGGCAGAGCAGGTCGGTGTCTGACGGAGCAGATGGTAGGAGGGGGTTCCGGTCCGCCTCTTCTCTGATACCCTGCCGCCCACCTTTAGCTCCCCAAGAAGGGGATGCTGGTAGGGAGCCCTTTATTGGCACCCTTTCTGGGTTGAAGCCTGGTTTGTAATCCCCAGGGGGTGTTAATTCACCGTGCCTGGGGGGCAGGGGTGTGTTTCACAGTGGTTAGCAGAGGTGGTAGTGGGACTAGCGCCAGGAGCTGGAACCGATCCCTCAGTAAATGGGTTATCCTCCTGAAAGGTGTTTGGCTGCTCTAGATAGCTGCCCGGGTGGGCCAGTTGCGGTTCAAGAGTCTAGTTTAGCACCACTACCTTCACCAAGGTGACATTGAAAGACGTGATGCAAGCGAGAAGTAAGAGGGTGCTAGGGAGGGTTTTTTCAAGAATAGGGGGCGGTTTAGTTTGTTCGCACAGTTAATATTAAACAGTTTGAATTGGTTAATGTTCCTTAAGATCAGGTTGGGAGGGTTCTTGCGGGTCTGGCGCTGGTGGCTGGCTGGGGGGCTAAGTGCAGGGTAACCAGTCGGGCTCTGTTATGGTAATGCTTGGTGGTGGCATGGTTGGTGAATGAGCAGGGCTCATTGTCCTTTGAGTACCTGGGGCTCATCTCGTAACTGACGTGGGGTCATCTGCATGGCTGTGACTTGGGAAGGTTCAGGCTAACTGGCCACAATTTATGTGTCGTTGGCCTTACCTGTGGGTGGAGAACTCTGGAAGGGATAGTACCTCCCCTTTTGTTGTATTTGAATAAAACCCGCTGCCATTGTACCTCCAGACCTTTGTGTGTGTGCTTTATTTGTGGGGTGTTGCGGGTGCAGGGGGTGGGGGAGTTGGGGAGCAGCATCGCAGGCTCTAGGGTCAAGAAATAGCAAAGTTTCAAGGACAAAATACCCTCAGGGAAGTGCAAATGTAAAATCATCTACACAGAATAACCAATCAAAGGAATTCCTCTGTTTGTTATTATTATTAATATTATTATTGTTGCTTATTTGTAAAGCGCTAAAACATATTCCGCAGCATGGTACGATGGGACTACAGAATTATGTATATTACATAAACAGTTACATACAAATAAGGACAAACATGCACAAGCAGATACAAAGAAGTAATGAGGGCCCTGCTTGTGAGAGTTTACAATCCGTTTAACTATAGCAGGGCCCCTGGTATATGGCGGGTTCCTTTCCAGAGGTCCGCCGTATCGTGAAAATCGCCGGAAAGCGGATCCGGCGATTTTCACTTCTGCGCATGCGCAAACCGGCATTTTTGCCGTTCTGCGCATGTGCAACCTATGGTATGCGCGTGTAACCTGTGGTCTGCGCATGCACACCAGGCACACCCGCCCGTTCTGCGCATGCGCGATTTACAAACCAGCATGGCGGCCCCCTTCTCGGTGCCGCCGTATCAGCGGATCGCAGAGAAGCGAAGCGCCGAGAAGCGGGGCCCTGCTGTACTTATGTCAAAAACTGCTTTTTTTTAAAGCAGGACAAAAAATATTCCACTTCCCGAATCCATGGCTATAATACTTGGTTTCTTAGTTTAATAAAATATTAAACATAGGGGATATGCAAGTTGCTCCTTTATTGAAGAGCAAGAATTTTCTCTTCAATCTGCGCTGATGTTACAACCAGCTTTTTCCTAGCAGATTTATTAAACACAAAGAGAAATTAAACCAGCTGCAGTTACAATGCAAACTTTCATAAATCCCAGTATGATACTGTGCCAAGCAGCTTCTTCAGTTACTGCTCCAAAGTGTTTGATCAGTTACTAATTAATGCAAGCAGAGCAAAGTTGATGCAAATCACCTACCTTTCTTGGCACATAGTGACGCAACAGTAAATTGGCACTCTACATAAAGGAAACCAGTCACACTCACATCAATCCATACCAAAGTTAAAGTTAAAGGGATCTAAAAGTGATCATTTATTACAGAAAAAAGGACAATGCACAACATTTCAAGGGTTAACTCCTTTGTCATTGCACCGAGACAAATGGAGTAAACCCCCAAAACATTGTGCATTGTCTAATTTCTTTCAGCTAAAAATGGTCAATTTATTATCCCCTTGACTTTGTGATGAATTTATTTGGGTGCGACAGATTCTCTTTTCAGATTCCCTTTTCTTCCGTGATTGATTCAGTGGAAGTGAGGACATTATCACTGGGGTGACACCAGATCATCCAAGACATCATTTAAATGTGTGTCCACCCTCTATACAGAACTTTCCTCTCCACATAAACTCTATTTAATTACATCATTTGGATTTCCTCATTCATATTTCCTCCATCACTGGTTATAAATACCAGGGGTAATTACTGAATAATAGAAGCATAGAAAGATTGATGTCCATCTAAAATAACATTGAATAAATATGCTGAACTGAGTGAAATCACTTGAAAAAATGTGTTAGATACATCTCTAGATAATAATATTTGTTCCGCCACTTTTCCCCCCCAACAGTAAATAAATATGTTGCACCCCTCTGGTAGATGTCCAAGGGTAACCACTAGAGCGAGAAGTTAATCCTTGTTATTGAAGTGATTATTGCATAAAGACTGTTCAATAAAGCATGTTACTGATTTACAAAATTCGCTGGCGCACCGGTCCCTGAGTCCTGCCCCGCTCGCCGCCCGGCCCCTGGGAGATCCTGAGGTTGTAAATATCATGCCCCTGAGAGAACTCCCCAGTCACTGACTGCACTACACAATTCCTACAATAGTGTGAACTCTGGGCTGGAAGGAACTTACATAAACATCCAAACTAGATTTCCTAAATATTATGAAAGCCACAATGTCAATGTGCTCAGGTTGGCAAACAATACAATTCATATTTTAATAATTGTTTTCTTTCCTTTTATGCTAAATTAAGGCATCCATGATATACATTTGTTAAGCAAGTGTATGAGTAGAATAATTCTTTCATGTATATACTTAATTCCAGTACATTTTTTTAATATTTTCTAGTTATCCGACGAACTTTAAGAATTATGATTTTTTTTTTATCATCCCACAGTTTGTATATGGTTAGGTCAAGACTGAAAGCTTAAAGTATCTAAATAATCATTATTTTTTTAAAGGAGGCTAAATGATGCTGGCCTATCATAGCATGCTATTAGAGAACTACAGAATCATTCTGCAAACTCTTGAAGCAAAAACAATCATCATCCATACAGTAGGAGTAAATCCATAAACAAAAGCATGCTCATCACTCAGACTGCCTCCCAACAGGCACATACCTTCCAAGACTGTCAATTCTAGTTCTAATTCTTTCATGGAGAAATTGGTTCATTGGGAAGCATCACTATAGACAAATGTGTCGTCAGCATAGTTCTCAAAGGTCTTTCACTTCCACTGATTCACTTTCCTTTGCTTTCATTGAACTGCAGTTTTGATATGTGTACATTTATCCCAGCAGCCCTTGGACAGCCATTTGGGAAGACCTTGGACAGCCATGATTAGTCAGGTTGTCTTTACTTATTACTTCCACGAGCACATCTGATCATAGACAATCATGATGGAGAATTATCTTGTACATTAAGAGGCTTCTTTCAGGTCAAGAATAGCAGAAACACTTACTGTCTGTTTACCTTCCCTGTAAACATTTAGCATCTAAATAACTATAGGGTGACATTCTCATGCATATACAAAACGGGGTGTGTAATCAAGGATATTTTGCTACAAGGCTTTATAATTATGGAACCAAGCCCACATGAGAGAAATGCCGCTAACTGTACTGTGTGTCCTACAGTAGGTGTTCTCTTCCATCACAAGCAAACCCTGACTTTAGTTGAGCTCTAAAAGAGTTTCATCCCTGGACTTAAGCTCGCTCAAAACAGCTCAGCATGAGAGATTTGCATTACAGAGGGGTTTGCCTTTCTGAATCTCTTCACCATGTTTTACATCCTATTGGCTTTTGCTTATTGATGTTGCCAGGTAGAAATTGTTTCCCTTCAACAACATTTTTTTATTTTAAACAGTGTATAATGACATTTTGAAAAGTAGTAAACCCAAGCAGTAAAAGAATAAACATATTTTGTTTGTCGACAAGAGATACCCATTTCATTTAATCTTGTTATCTTGATTCTCTCATATTTTATATTTAATAATTGGAAAATCTAACATTTGTTATTATGATTTCGTTTTTCAAAGCCCACCATTAACTGAAACAAAAATTCATTTGTATTTTAATTCAATTTCAGTTGACATACATTAACGTAGCGATCTAGCATATTTCTAAGGTTTTCCGTAGATATATTACAAAATCCTCAAAAAGTGATTCAGTTTGTGGTAATCAACACAGGGCAAGCAATTATGTTTTTGCTTTAAACAACCATTGGCCATTAAAAAGATACCTATTTATATTTCCATTCCTAATTGTCCATTGCCACTGTTTCAATATATTTTAGCCTAATCCTGTTGTCTAATGTCTCCCATAGTATACATTAAAATGCATCTGGATGTGCTCATAAGGGCTGAGAGAGGATCTGAATAGAGTTGTGCAGATGCCTTCAAATGGGATCATCTCCTTATTTGTATGTTTTTTTCGCAAAAGTTGTTATCATTGCTTGTGATGTGAATGCTCCAAAATGCTATATTTTTGCCAGATTACAGTAGAGTTGTGTGGATGTCTTCAAATATTGACAAATTCCATCTTGTTCTTAAATGTCTGAGAAGAAAATAACATCTCTAGATCTGAACAGCTAGAGAGATTTTTAATTATCAAAAATGTGTGGAAGTCATGGTGACACTTAAAAAAAGACCTTTGAAAGTGTAACCTAAGATGCAATAGCCCTCGTTTCCATCACAACAGCTATTGCATATATGCATTATTGAGAACATTATGGTAAAATATACAACTTCACAAAGACGTGTTGAGACTGCCTGCACACTTGATTGCTGGGTACACTAGATGGTAGAATGTGGCTGTGAATGTGACAATACTGGCTCTGTGATGAGAACAGACAGGATGCTGCTGTGGTGTTTTCTGATTCTGAAAGCTGCTGATAAGACATATTTTACATAGAGAAGGTGAAGTCAAAGTCGCTTGATAACAAAACCTTCTGCTAAGGCAACCAAAGCCAAACAGAATCTAAAACCATCATCTGTGCACCTGCTTTGCAATTCTGAGGAATATTAAAAAAAAAAAAAACATTTTAAGAGCTTGTATGCATGGCATCTCTTACTAAGCAGCTGATAAGGTGATAGATAGGGATATAGGCAAACAAGGTGACCATGTGGTTCTTATCTACTGTCAAATTCTATGTCTCTACATAGGAATTAAGCAATGGCATCTTTATTGCAAGCTTTAACTATTTGTTAAAATGTAGGATTTAAACTGTCCTTTGGCAAACCATTATTAAAACAATAATTTATGTTGTTATGCCTTTCAGTGTTTAGGAGATTACTCCATTGTACAAGTAATATTTTGCCCTTCTTACTTCTTTACTAACCTTCTTGTATTCCTCCTCCACACCTCTGGGCACGGCTTAACGGGTTTTCCCTTTTTCTACAGTACAGTAATTAGGAGAAAACAAGGCAGATGTTTAGAATAAAAGAGTTATATATGTTCTGGTTTATAAAAGATACTAGCAACAGGGAACTTGTTCTGTGAAAGGTATTTATTAATTTGTAAATATTAGTATTGGTTATTTCAAGGGCTGTGGTATCAAAGTGTTGAACTGTAGGCCCTTAAACATTCTGACCCCCTTGAAAAGTGCTGTGTACACAATTAAGCTTGGCAGGAAACTGAGGAATCGAAAAAATGTTCCTTCTTTCATTAAAGCACAACCTTATGATTTAAACAGGGTTCTGAATGTTGGAGCTCAGACAAATAATGTTCTGAATCGGTCCAGTACATAGCAGCTTCTTCCTATGAAAAATGAGATTAGATGACAGGTGAGTTGTTTTAGGGTCTGGTAGAATTCCAATTTACTACCGTTTTCTTAGTTACTAATGTACCAATAACTTAGAAATCTTGTATGTTCTTATAGAGAGAGAAAGCCTTATGGGGTTATTTACCAAAGTCCTTCGGCTGCAAAACTGGGTGTAAAACCAGTGCAGAATCACTACACCAGATTTATTTATTGCCGAAATTATCTTTCATTAGCATTTTTCATAGATTACTGTGGTGAAAGTTGGAAGGCAAGTTATTTTAGTGTTTCCAAAGTTAAAGCAGGAGAGAGTGAAAGTATGATCATAGGATTTTAGCTGTTCAATAAAAGAGGAAATGTTCAGTTTGAAATATCTAATTCCGGAGCTCTTGCAACAACTTTGCTCAGCCAAGGTATACACAAAACTGGATTTCAGAGGGGAGTACAGACTAGAATGTATACTGTACATCTGGCGGATGAGAGGAATTTGGCCTTCCTAACCAGATATTGTAATTTCGAATACCTCGTTGAGCCATTTGGGTTATGTAATGCCACTGCCACAATTCAACATTTTGTGAACAATGTGTACCGAGACCTGCTTGATCAGTTTGTAATCATAATAAAGTACTGAAGAAAATCCAGCACACCCTAATAATAGATACAAAGTCACTGGTATATAACCAATTTGAAAATTTAATCAGTGCACAAATAAGTCAAGCTACTGGCCCTACACGTATAGCCCTACCTATATGTTATCTGTTTTCCTAGTGTGCTGTTGTCAGTTGTTTGACTTATTTGTGCACTGATTCAATTTTCAAATTGGTTATATACCAGTGACTTTGTATCTATTATTAGGGTGTGCTGGATTTTCTTCAGCACTTTATTGTGTTTGAGAGGGATTGGGCCCTCTCTAGTCCGTGGCACCCCGCTTTGTGTATATTTATCTACTTTGTGTGAGTGCTGTCTATTACTTTTGTCTATACAGTTTGTAATCATATTCCTTGAGGTTAAATCATCTTTTCGGAGAACCTGGAGAAGCATTAACAACATGTCCAGATTGTATTGTCTCTGACAGCCTAACCTCAATGCAAAATTTGAGAAATACGAGTATGAATGTAACCCTGTCCAGTTCCTGGGATTTGCAGTCTTCCTAAAAGGTTTACAAATGGAACCCAGCAAAATCAAAGCTGTGGAAGAATGGTCTATCCCGACAGACATTAAATGTGTTCAACATTTTATAGGATTTGACAATTATTACCAGCGCTTTATCTGGGGGTTCTTCACAATGGTGGCTCCTATAACTGCTTTGACGCGAAAAGGTATTCCTTTAACTTGGTCTCTGCAAATTCAACTTTTTTCTTTGTTTAATTTTCATTCTTTACAGTGGGCTTATTTTCATTAAGCATACAAGCTGCAAAGGACACTCCCGTAGTGAACTGACCAATATCAATTTAGAGGCCATTTTTATTCCAGCTAGCATTCCATACCAGAAATAGAGATGCGCAAACCTTTCTACCACACTTTTGAAATTGAACAAATATTTTGATTTTCCATACATCTATCTTTTTCAAAGTTTGCAAGCAGTTCACCAAAAAAATGTTTCCATCCTAAAATATAGGTTTATCTCATTTTGGCAAAACCCATATTTCATGATAGATTCTTCTCTGACAAACTTTGATAAAAAAAAAAATGTCCAATTTCGCTTTGACTTTATCATGCAGCCAAGTGTTTTAGGTAAACAAGTTCTAGCAAACTTTTTTTAAAGTTTTTATTTTGTTCTACAGTACGTGTGTCGCAATCTCTCCTTTGCGTATTCCAGATCATATGTTGCTATACATTATTACTGTCACTAGGTGTCGTGAGTAAAAGCTATTGTGAATGAGTGCCCTGACCAGGGTGAAGTGTACTCCGGCGACATAATGTCTCAAGGCCTCAATTGCCCATTTTACAGCGAGGCACTCCTTCTCAATAACGGAATACCTCACTTCCCTTGGGAACAGCTTCCGGTTGATGAACAGTATGGGGTGTTCAACACCATCAAATTGCTGAGACAGCACTGCTCCCAGTCCTACCTCTGAGGCATCCGTCTGGATGATGAAGGGCTTTTTAAAATCTGGACTCCGAAGAGCGGGGCCCTCTGACAGGCACTTTTTTAGCATGTCAAAGGCGTCTTGGCACTCCCAAGACCATTTAACTTGGGTCGGGGCACTCTTTTTTGTCAGATCTGTTAGGGGTGCAGATATTTCTGAAAAATTGGGGATAAACCGCCAGTAATACCCTGCTAACCCCAAAAGGGAGTGGACCTGTGTCTTTGTCTCTGGGGTGGGGACTTCCTTTGTGGCGGCCACCTTGCTAGCTAGTGGCCTTACTATCCCTCCCCCAACAGCATAGCCCAAGTACTTTGTAGTGGATTTACCCAGGGCACATTTTTTTGGATTTGCAGTGAGCCCTGCTTCTCTTAAGGACGTTAGGACTGCCCTTAACCTTTTTATATGAGACTGCCAGTGTCTGCTATAGATGACAATGTCATCCAAGTAGGCCGCGGCATATGCCCTATGGGGTCGTAGTACCTTGTCCATTAACCTTTGGAACATGGCTGGAGCCCCATGTAACCCAAATGGCATAGTGACGAATTGGTATAAACCGAGAGGGGTGGCGAAGGCAGTTTTGCATTTGGATTCTTCCGCTAGAGGTATCTGCCAATATCCTTTCGTGAGATCTAGGGTGGAGATATACTCTGCTTTACCAAGCGAATCAAGCAATTCATCCACCCTAGGCATTGGATATGCTTTAAATCTGGATACAGCATTTACCTTTCGCAGATCCACGCAAAACCTCACCTTCCCATCTGGTTTAGGGACCAACACGATAGGGCTACACCATTCGCTGTGGGACTCCTCGATCACGCCCAATTCCAACATGTCTATTATCTCCCTCTCTACCAGGTCTTTTCGGCCCTCTGGCAATCTATAGGGACGGGACCGTACTTTTATGTCAGGTTCTGTCTCAATCCTATGGGACACTAAATCAGTCTGCCCTGGCAGCTCAGAAAAAACATCTTGGAACTGGTCACATACATCAAGTAGGTCTGACCTTTGTTCCGTTGTTAACTGCTCTCCCATGGGAACCTGATGGTCAGTGTACGTACTACCCTTTGGAAGCTTTGGACCCAAATCCGTCTCTCCTTCCCGAGGGTGAATGAACAGCGATCTCATCGTTTTCCAGGGTTTCAGGATGTTCACGTGGTAGATTTGTTTACCCTTCCTGGACCCTGGTTGAGAGATCTCATAGTTCACCTCCCCGGTGCGGCGGAGAACTTGGAAAGGACCCTGCCACTTCGCAAGGAGTTTACTCTCTGATGTCGGTAGTAGTAGCATCACTTGGTCCCCAGGTTGGAAGACCCTCAAACGAGCATTTTGGTTGTACTGCCTCTCTTGACGTTCTTGATCAGATTTGAGGTTTTCCTTCGCAAACCGACCTATCATGTCTAGGCGGTTTCTAAGGTCTATGACATACTGAAGGGTATTCTTGGAGGGGGAGGGCTCCTCCTCCCAGGATTCCTTCAGTAGGTCGAGAATACCCCGAGGTTGGCGTCCATATAGGAGCTCAAACGGGGAGAAGCCTGTGGATGATTGGGGAACTTCTCGTACCGCAAACAACAGGAAAGGAAACAGCAAACAACAAAAATGCAAGCTCGCTTTTCAGTGTCCACAAACTTCCTAAGCATAGATTTAAAGTACGGTTAAACCTCTCTACCAATCCATCAGTCTGAGGATGGTAGATCGAGGTCCGGATGGATTTTACCTCCAATAACTTCAGGACATCTTGCATTAACTTTGCCATGAAATTTGTTCCCTGGTCAGTTAACATTACTTGGGGAAGTCCTACCCTAGAAAACAGTTCTAACAGCCTGTGAGCAACCTGTTTCGCAGTGGCTGATCTCAGAGGGAAGGCCTCAGGATACCTGGTGGCATAATCAACAACAACGAGTATAAATTTATGTCCCTTCGCAGAGGGTTCTAAAGGTCCGACCAGATCTACCCCAATTCTCTCGAATGGGACGGCTACCAAGGGCAGAGGAACCAAAGGAGCCGGCTTCTGTCCTTTTTGGCTAGTTAACTGGCATTCAGGACATGTCTCACATAGTTTCATGATGTCACCATGTATGCCTGGCCAGTAAAACCGGGACGAGATGCGGTCCGTGGTCTTATCTCTGCCCAAATGACCACCCCATGAGAGAGTATGGGCTAGGGTAAACACTGTTTTAATCAACTCTTTAGGGACTAGCATCTGTCGAATGACCTCCCCTGTTTGTGTAACCTTATTCACACGATATAGTATGTCATTCAACAGTTCAAAATGTGGAAACACTTTTACACCTTGTTCATCTATTATCTTGTTGTTGACCTGTACCACCTTCTCATATTGTCTAGCCAGAGCTGGGTCCACCCTCTGCCTCTGACGGAAGTCAGGAAGATCCAGGTCTGGCAACACTCCCGTATCTATCTGTTCCCCACCCTGGTCATCCCCAGCCATGACCTGCAGTCCTTTGGGCTGACTAATGTTACCAAAAATCCCAGCCTTTCTTAACCAGTCCTCTTTTTCCGCACGTCTCTGTTTACGTGTCTTTGGGACATGGTGTCTATGGGGGAAAACTCTGGGGAAAAAGGGAACAAGTTTCCGGGCTTCTCCGGTACCAGAGAAGTAGGCTCCGTAGGAGTAGGGGCCAACAATGTTTCGAGGTAGGGCCAGTCTCGGCCAAGTAGAACAGGAGCAGGTAGCCAGGGAGCAACTCCCACTAGTAGGCTAGCCTCTTGATCCTGGATACGCAGTGTAACGTTTGCCATCGTGTATCTCTTTGTATCCCCATGGATACACTCGATATTCCAAGGAGAGTCATAAGATAGTCTATTGCTTGGAATTAGGCCCTCTAGGATCAGGGTTTTTCCAGAGCCCGAGTCCAGCATGGCATTTACTTTTGTCCCCTCCAGAGATGCTGGGACTAACCACGGATTGTGGTCCCCTCGGAGACAAGCTGTGGCAGTGGTTCTGCCATATGAACAGTCCATTTCCTCAGCTCCTGAGTCCGCAAACTCGGTCGTCCGCGGAAGCTCTCGACGGGGCTCGGTGTTTGGACCTCTCCGCTGTTGGATGGGGTCCTCCCTTCTGGTTGGTGGGGTTATCCTCTCCACCGGGTGGGTGACAGGAGTCCAGGTTCTCGGGGAATACTGTGGGTGGCGGCCTCCCTTGAGTGATCCAGTGGCCTCGGACCCAGGATGGGCGTCTCTGCGGGAGTTTGTACCAGGAACCCTCCGAGATGGGAAAGGGTCTTCCGATCGGGTTGACTGGATCTCCCGAGCTGGCGGGTTGTAGACCCCTTGATTGTCTGCTCTCCTGCCTCTAGTATCACCGGAAGCAACTGGTGTTTGCACCGGCCATTCCCAGCTATCCTGTTGGGTGTCGTCGTCCAGGAAGTTTTCCACCAAGCAGACCGCTGAATCCAGGGAAAATGCAGCGTGTCTTTTTACCCAGGAGCGGGAGGAGGGGGGCAGTATCTGTATGAACTGCTCGAGCACAAACTGTTCAAGGATCTCTGCCTTGTCATGTTTTTCCGGTTGTATCCACCTGGCACATAAGTCTACTAAGCAGTGGGCTACGACCCGGGGTCTGTCTCGGTTTGTATATTTGATTGTCCGGAACCGCTGTCGGTAGGTCTCTGGCGTGAAGCCTAGGCGATCCAGAATAGCAGCCTTTAGTTTCTGATAGTCCATGGCCTCGTCCGCTGGAAGAGCCTGGTAGGCTGCCTGAGCTTCCCCTATGAAGAGTGGAGCCAGAGTCGTTACCCAGCGATCAACTGTCCAGCCGTGGGCCGTGGCTACCCTTTCAAAAGTGAGGAGAAATGCCTCTGGGTCTTCGTTTGGCTTCATTTTAGGCAGCATCTCCGGTGGGTTATTTGGAATCCCTGGTCTGCCTCGGGTTGGGCCTTCGACCAGCAGTTGGAGTAGCTTTTCCTCTCGCCGGCCTGTTGCTCATCTTGCTGGGCTTGTCGCTCAGATTGCTGGGCTTGTCGCTCATCTTGATGGGCTTGTCGCTCTGCTTGCTTCTCTGCTAGCTGGAGCTGTTGCTCAAGGAACTGAGAAAAAAAAATTCAATTTTTTTTTGTGTGGCCCTTCAGATACAGGGGCCGTCCGACATCCCACTTCTGACACCACCTGTGGCAGGACGGCCTGTAGCCGAGGTCAGGGAACAGTCCACACATATAGTTTCAGGATAAATAAAAACGTTCAGTGGCTTTATTTCTCCACAGTAACATAACATGCGGGTACACTGTCCCTTTAACAAAATAAATCCTGCTCCACTTTGGGAGAAAAACTGACTAATAACACAGCAGACCTATTTAGGAGGCTGGCTGGCTAAACCAGAACATAACCATAAGGGTACTTTAAGCAGTCAGTAAACAAATGAATAATCCTTACTTTAGTTGAAGTAGTCTTTGGTGAAATCCCTCTGGCTAAGGGCTGACGCAGCAGTGTGCTTCTCTCTCTCTCTCTCTCTCTCTGGCAGCTACTGCCAGTCACATGATCCTTTATCTACCTTGCTGGCTCTCAGGTGTCAGCTAAAGAGTTCTGATTTCCTAACTTCCACCTGAGTTAACCCTTATGAGTGCTGGATGAAGCACTCAGACATATGTCTCCCAGGCTCTGGAAAAACCCTGATCCTAGAGGGCCTAATTCCAAGCAATAGACTATCTTATGACTCTCCTTGGAATATCGAGTGTATCCATGGGGATACAAAGAGATACACGATGGCAAACGTTACACTGCGTATCCAGGATCAAGAGGCTAGCCTACTAGTGGGAGCCGGATGCGAGCTGCCGCACCCTCAGTTCCTCGGAGCTGGCGACAAAGACACAGCTCTTTTGCAAGTGCTTAGGATTCTAGTTGCCCACATCCAGAATAGTATGGCTGATTGCTGACTGATCACCTACCAACTTCAAGGAGGCTTCCTGGTAGTGGAGATAGCGGGTCGAGAGTTCCTGCGGTTCCTGTGTTCCCAATTCAGGACACCCAGAGGTGAGCCCAGTACCACAGCTCGCTGCATGCAGTGCGGTACAGTTTACTTATGGCCGGTAGTACTGCTCATTACAGTCGGGGCCCAGCCGGAAGGCTCGTACGTGACACTGACCGAAGTGGACAGCCTCGACGCTGTGACTGCCCAGGGTCAGTGTGCCATAAAGGACGTTCTAGGGGGTCCGTGCACCCCGGTTCCAGACATGGTTCCAGAGTTGGAATCCCAGATGTTGGAACCAAAGGGTAAGATGACTGCCCAGGGCAAGTTGGGTGCACTTGCACTTGTGGCACAGGAAAGGGACCGCTTCGTGCCAATTGCCACCAGTGACGGCGAGGTGCCCCGATGCCGTTCACCTGCGGAGGTGTCCCTGCCCCTATCATCGGACGGTGACCATGACAGCCTCTCATTGGTCGTGATGCGCCAACCGGCAAACCACTCCAGCGGTGCTGCGAAAAAGGAATCACCTACCCGTGATGTGGAGAGAGCGAGTCCTGAGGTCCCAAGACAGCAGGCGCTGGTGCGACCTGAAACGCGGAGAATCCTCACGGCCGTGGAGGCTCCCAGTGTTGTCGAGGAGGTACCTGCGACTGCTCCAGAGGACCGGACGACCATCGCGAGCCAGCGGAGCCGTGAGGAACCACTCCCGACAGGCCACGATGGAGGAATCCGGAGATGAGGCCCAGCCCGGTGCTTACTTCTTCGTGAAGGACCATGCCGAGTATCCGGGGCCAAGCTCAGCGGAGGACATACTTCCGGTGCGGGACCTGGACCTGTACCGGGACTCCGCGGTGTTACCTGTACATGACGTCACTTCCGTATCGACCGCCGGAGCGGACCGGGACTATGCTGCAACTACTCCGGTGAGTACTGTCCTCTCTAGGGAAGACACTGAACTTTATATGCAGGCGGTTTCGGGCCGAGGGAAGTGAAGGCCTATAGACCTGAGTCCTAAAAAGAACCCAACTGGTCGCGGCATAGCCAGACTCAAGAACTCTGCCAAGGACTATGCTATTTCCCAGTCCCCAACCCCTAGTACAAGTGCCCCTATCCCATCTAGCTCAGGGTCCTGTTCTAGTCACATTGGGTCCGGGGGTAAAAAGAAGAAAGCCCCACATTATCCATGGACTGGCGGGATTGGGTAACGTCAAATGAGGGGTCTGATGGGGAAATTCCTTTATCAAGCAAGATCCCTGCAATGAATCCTACTATTTATAGGACCATGTTCAGTGGTAGACCTAAAAGTTCGCCTTCATATGTGTCTGGTAGGTACTTCTGGTATATCTTCTTGGGTAGATGCAGAAGACGAGTCAGTATCTTCACCAGGGTCAACAGGTACTATCCACAAATGGTGTGACCCGTTATTTCAGGGACACTTGGTGCCCATGAAGCGCACTCGGATTGTACTAATTGACGGGGAGACCGTAGACCATTGGTGGGATGAGGGAACTTACTCTACCGAAGAGGTGGCTGAGAAACTCAGAAAGAGAGTCAAGGAGATTAAGTTAGGCATTGTCATACCTAAAGGGCCTTCCATACTCTACGAGGAGATAGCCCCAGAAGAATCTGTTTACTGGGTCTTACCAGGAAAGGCTTAGGGTAAGAAGCTGACCAAACTCAGTAGAGCAGACAGGGCTATAGTGGCTAGGTATAGGCAATCTCATGTGTATGGGTACCCTTACGTACCAGAGCTTTTTATGAGGGAAATTGAGGCACACAGAGAAGAATGGCTCCGAGATGCAGTGATAGACTATTTAAGAACTAGGAATAGTAGCTCTGCTTACCAGACAGAAGAGAGGGTATTTACCTGATGAGGTCTTGAGTGTAGGACGAGGGATCTTCATTGATAGAGTAGAGTACAGACCTGATAATGGTCCCTTAAGGTCATACTTTGTGAAAGTAGCGGATCACACTGGGCTCATAGTGCAGAAACCTGATCCCAGGCATTATTTTTAATAAAGGATTCTCCATGTTGGGGAAATCCCAGTTACAGTTGTCACCATCACAAGGTGGGTGAGTAAGCCTCTGACGTATTAACTGCATACCATGTTAATGTCTATATGTATTTGTTTCAGGTTACTCACCTACAGGATGGCTCCACAAAATTAGGTCCAAGTGGGGACCATTGGATTCCACCAGAGGGAGAGTTTAGCCAGGCCTGGTTTCACTGGCACTAGTTTGCCCTCCTCCTGGCAGTAAGCCCTAGTAGAGCAGGCTCGCCAGGAGTAATCATCTTAATCTGTTAATCCCAAACCCTATGAGAAATCCAAACAGATGTTGCTACATTTACTTCTTCCGCTAAAATGAGACGTACAGGACTTATATAGGGCCTGTGATGTCACATTTTAGGGTCAGATGGTAAAGCTCCAATCCGATTGGACGCTGTATCATGTGCCCGCCTCTTTTTTTTTCTTTTTAAGGATGTGACTTCATCTCCAAGGGAGGTATGTCACATCCTTAAAACCACATGGCTATATCACATGGTATTACAGTCAATGGGATTGAAGACAATCTCATTGTTTGCTGTACCATGTGGTAGGTCACATAAATTCAAAAGGATGTGACCTAATTTTAAGGGATGATAGGCCCCAAAACCTACAGAGGAAGAATCAACCCTTTTTATAAGACTAAAATGATATTGCATTCACTCTATAGGATTTTTCATAATATTGTAGGTTTTATAGAATCCTCCCCTTTTTTAAACATTGATCCAATGTTTTAATATTTTAATCATTTGGAATAAATTCCGAGATGGTGATATATTTATATATGTTTTTAAGCATATATGGATGTATTGTTCACCCATGTTATATCTCAATATTCCATCTGCGTCTCTTTATCACCTGTTCAATCATTATATATGAAATAACATAATTTTTCTTTTATTTTTTATTATGCATTTCTTTTTTTCTTTAATATTATGTTAATCATTATTTCTCATATCATGTATTGTTGTGTTATTTAGATCATGTTTAATACAAGTTTTTTTGTATGCCAGCAGTGAAAGGAGTTAATTTGGAATTGGAACTCTTATCTGTTGCTAATTAGGCAATCAATGTATATCTAGCTCTGATTGGTTATTACACCTATAAAATATGTTTGCAGACCAATGCTTTACCTCCCATGATGAAGACTTAAGGACGAAACGGTAAGGTGTGTTTTGGAGTACATGTGTAAGTATGCCCCGAATTTTATATGTCCATTTGTATGCACGATCATACTACAGGAACTTTTAATTCTCTACTAAGAGCGTAGCCCATGTACTGAATGCTACCAATACAGTGAGTCACCACTGAGAGGAGCTACAACCTATCCAGGAGTTCCCTGGGACGTCACAAGTCACGCGAGATCTCAGTGAGCAGAGAGGCTGGAGCAAGGAAGTGCACGAAGTACTTGGTATACGGAAGCTATTCACCTACTCACCGGGCCCTGCAGCCCTTGGTGGAGCCCTCAGACGGACACCTGATACTCTACTGGGACCCTGCAGTCACTGTTGGTGATTGAGCTGAGACTCATACGTGCTCTTTTTCCTTATAATTATATACTAATTAGTTATATATATATAGAGGCGCTACTTCATTCCTTTGTTTGTTTTGTTATATATATATATATATATATATATATATATATATATATATATAAAACAAAAAAGTGTGGCGCCAAAAAATAATATTACTGTGATAAAATGATTAAATGAAACTATAATTATTGAATAGAGAATTGTGTAAAGTGACAGATATATTAAAATTGTGTATATCTCTTAAACTAGTGTAACCTTTATAAATTCTATTATAACACAACCAATAAAATTTATCATAACAGTGCATAAACGTGCTAAAAGAAAAAAACAGAAAAATCAATAAAAATCCAACCAGTCCTTCAATAATTAGTCCATAATGATGAGGTTTCCAATATTGATGAAAGGGGTCTTTGGGCTGCTCTCACACGGGGTAAACCAACTCCACAGATATCTATAGACAGAAAAAGAGAGAGAGCGCACGCCCCATAGCATAATACTGCATAAAATTTATTAAAACAAAGGAAGGGGGTGGGGGGTGGGGGGGGGTAGGAATCGCACTCACAAGATGCAAATAGTTAAAAGTCGGTGTGAATATATCACCACCATCCGGTTCTGGATACTGGAACACGTCTCCGTGGACTCCTTCAGGGCTGCCAGACACGATCACCAGGAACCAGATGTATAAGGCTCCGTTCGCTGTCTGTGTGTAGTCCAAAATCCAGCTCTCACTTCCAATGGCCGCCGATTGTATTCCCGCGCTTGGTGTAGGCTTCTGCGCGTGCGCGGCGTCGTCGTGATGATGTAATCGCGCTCTCAGTACCCTAACGCGTTTCGTCACCTGACCGGTAACTTTCTCAAAGTCTCTTCCTGTGAGACTTCCTCTGCTGTTCTTCGTCATCCATTGTCTGGGTCTCTCTGTCCTCTCCCCTTTTGTCCGGAACTTTAGTTATAGTAATAGTTCATAAATGTTTTTTTGGTTTTAACATCTCATACGTTATTCTCCACACCAATGAATCACTCACTTATATATCACTTTTTTAATTATATTGTTTTACACATTTATATAATGTTTATAGACTATAAAATAATATTATAGTTAGTAATAAAAGTATTTGTAAGTTGAGATATTGTTGTTATTTTTACACCAATCTTATGTACACCCAATATATTGATATTTATTCATTTATAAATTATCACAGAATACACTACACTAATTATATTTTATATATATTTTTAATTTATAAATTATTTATATATCACATTCACAGGTGATATTATCATCATTAATTAATGTAGTATTCTTTTACACATCTCCCTCCAGACACCTTGCTTTGTTCGTGGCATAATGATTCCCATTATTATCCCTAATAATCCCTACTTTTACACTTGGATGTCTATGGACTCATCATGTTCTTTTTCCTTTTTTTGATATCTGCATTAGAATTTTTTTTTAATGGTTTGATTTTTATTATATATAAAGGGAAAATAATTTGTTTTTTGATTATTCATTTCATTTTTTCATTCTTTTATTCATTTTTTCATTTTTTTTATTTTTCTAGTTCTGATATGTTTGTAACTATTTGTAATGTATTATGTTTATTATTTGTACAAGCCTTTTATGGGAATAACATTGCTATACATGTGATGTATTAGGGGTTAATGAATTTACCCATATTGATATATTTTTGTAAATAGATATATATTAACTTATAGTCTTTATATGTGTTTATATGTAGAGTTTTCATGTTCATATTCATGATATAGAGTATTTGAATGGATGTGTATATTCCCCTTAGGTATAGCATTTTTAATATCTGTGGTTTATCACTTACACTCAATCTCCTCCAATTCGAATAGGTTTTATCTTAATTAGGCGTATTTTATATGTATTCATTGGTGGTTATACTTGTATTCAGCACGAAGCACTTTCCAGCTGAGTAGGGGCGTTCTAGTGAATTAACAGCATTAGAGTATGTATATAAATACCGGACCTTCCCCTTCTCCACACTTCCCTTTAAGAAAGTTACCCGTGAGTGACGAAACGCGTCAGGGAGCATCATCACGTTGGACGCATTGACATTACGTCATCACAAAGCGCTGGAGTGGACCGATCCACGCGCTGGTGCTACAGAGGCTTGAGAACACGGAGCCACTTTCTTGGACTCTTAAACAGCATCACACATCCACTGGCCCTGGATACCTGCTGGGACGTTGATCCTTTCTGCTCTGAGATCGGGATTGCCCCAAGAATATACAGCAGCAACCGGATGGTGGTGATTATTATCACGCAATGCTTATTTTAACTGTACTTTTGTAAGTGCATTTTTACCCCCCCCTCTTCCCCTTCCCCTCATTAAATATACAATTTTACGCTCTGGGCGTGCGCTCTCTCCTCTTCTTTTCCTTTAGATTTTCTGTGGACGTGGTTTGTCCATATTGAGAGCAGCCGGAGATCCTCTGCACCAGCACCCATTTCCAATTGGATTATTATCTGAGGACTGGTTTTCACCTTTTTCTTTGCTTTTTTATGTTGTTATTTATAAGTATTTTTATTATTGTTTGTTAGTGTGTAGTTATCCTCAGTATTGTGCACAGGTTTAGGATTATTTTGTGCTATAATATTATTTATGGGACTCACATTTATTATCTAACACTGTTAAGATATATTATCATTGATATATTCTAGCACGGATTATTTATTAATTTGATTCAGAGGCGCTGCTTTCTTTTTCTGTTTGTTTTCATATTTAACCTCCAAGCAGCAGCCTTTTGTTTTAACAGAGGTTTTTTACTACCACTTCAATATGATGCAATCAGCCAAAGAGAGGCACTCCAGAAGGAGTGGACTAATTCCTTCATTAAGACATGCAAATGAATTTACAGTAATATTTACAGTTGCTATATGCTTTACTATGGAGGATTTTTGTCACTTTTTTTATCCACCATGACCTTAATAAGTGTGGTGATTACCTACTCTTAATCTCAAACCAGCAAATGCCAGCAACCAACCACACACTGTTGATACCCATCAAGGTTGAAACATGTCTGTGAGTGGGTTTACTGGCTATGCATCTCCCAAGCCCTTGCTTAAAAGCTGTGTCTAAAGCAGCATGCATTGGCTAAGGGCTGTTCATGTAATGTGAGCTTGAGATAAAAGGTGGCACTGTGTGATCATTTGCATGTCATTTGCCAGAATCCCTTGCTGCAGTGGAAGTGCTGTGTGCTGGGCGATAATGGTGAAAGACAGGGTTGCAGACCTGTCTAAGACATGCAAATGAATATACAGTAATATTTACAGTTGCTATATATATATATATATTTTTTTTTAATAATCCATTTTGGATATGACTCTACAGTATTTAAAGATCAATTAAATATTGAGTAAATGGAACAATATATTTATCCTATATATTTTTATTTTTTATTTGTTTCTTTTTCCTCTGTAGGTATTTGAGTCTTACTCAAGTAATGCAGTCATACCTGTGTCGCTAGGAACTTATTTAATTAATTAATTTAATCAATTTATTCTAGTTTAACATTATGGTTGAATTGATTGATTGGTAATCATTGTAATATATATTTGCTTCGTTTATTATGGTTTTCCCCTTATACGGGTACCTATATATGACTGATGATTGTAAGATTATATTGTATATGTTAATAGTTATGTTTTCATATAGTAGTTGTGGGGAGAACCCAGGACAGGGACAGGAGGTGTAGGACAGGTTACCTTGTTCTCTCAGGGCGCACAGCGCCTCAAGCCAGCAGGGATCCCCTGGGGTCTCCAGAGGAGAGACCCCCACTGACACTCCATTCTCCATACACAGGAACAAGGACACACACAGCAGCTTCTTTTCTGTGGATCTTTATTAAGCATAGATGTGCAGACAGCATACAGCAGACAGCATAGTGTAATCTCTGCCTCTCTGCTCAAGGCATCTTAAATCCCCCCCTCCTTGCCCAGATGTGTAAGAGGGGAAGACCTCTTCTTGGCTTCTTATCTCTCTCTGCTCTTTCTCTAGACTAACTGATCACTAATTGAATTTGGGAATATGTCTCAATTTGAATATCCTCAGGGAGTGTCTCTAGCTTTGAATCATTACAACTCAAAGCTGGATATCGATTGGCTCACACACACATCAGGGGGTGTTCCAACCCATATCCACCCTTTGGATTAACACATTCAAATGTTGCTTAAGTCTGCCCCTGAATATTGCTACATACTCAGAGCTGAAATGCAAAACAGACCAACTGAAGGAATTAACCTTTCCACTGCCTGTTCTAACAGGACTGACAGAGGAAAGGCCCAGAAGAATAGATAGCTGCCAAAGGCCAGGCTATATACTCACTCTGGTAAAACTCCAACCGTCCTTGCTTGGACTACAGTAGGTAGAACCCTTACCATACTGTGCAACACCTGTGAATTTACATGAGCTGAAATGCATTACCTCCTATACATTCCAGCATAACATAACGGCATACACTGCATTACACACATACATTGCAATACAGGACTGAATAGAACCATTTCTATTACTACAGCAGTAATTTAAGCATTAATAGTAATGAGCAGGGTATGGTTTCTTGACCATTCTACCAGTATCACCTTTACTGAATAGTACTTTCGTGTCCCATACTCAGAAATATATTCTACTCGGTCTATGTGAATATCTCTCCCAACCATCCATAATTTTAGTAATTGGGGAGCTCTATCTAAGTCCACATGGGAGGAATCTTTAGCAATAAGTGCCAGGTGGGCCAGAATGGCTTCCTTCACCCACTGTAATCGGTGAACCTCAACACTTCTTATCATCTTTTCAGGGAGGTATGGGAACTCATATCCCATCTTTCTAAATCTATGAACAATTACACGGGCTGCTCTGCTAAACTTCACTAAGCTGCGGTGAGTAGCAGTACCCGGCAGCACCCAACATATAGGACCTTCCCATACAGGGGTCCCTTTTGCTTCCTCTGACGGGAGACAAAACATTTTCAGATTGCATTGAACTACTCCCCTCATCATCACAATCCCCCCAATGCACAGACCCTTCCAATTGCATATCAAGCATAATAGACATAACATCACATTGTCCATATGAAGCCAAGGGACTTCCAGGGGAAGAGGGTCTGGGGGTCAAGGGTCGCACCTTGGGACTGGTGATGGATGGGGAATGCGGGGCAGAAGGGGCAGATGACTCAGGGACGTGGGCCTCCGGTGACAAGGGGCCAGCACCAAAGTCTCTAGGGGGCATGTTCAGGGAACTCTCCCCGGGAGGAGCAATGGCACAGTCCTGGGTCAAGTTCAATTGGCTCCTTCCTCTGCTCTTACAGCAGCAGGCTTCAGCCAGCGCCTCGGCCTGAATGGCCTCCCGGGACTTCTTCCGCTCCCTGTATGTCAGGAGGAAAGGATCAACCGGAAGGGTAGTACTCACCGGAGCAGCCTGGATCTCTCTGGAGCTCACCCGGCCGGGCGACTCGGCAGCCATCTTAGCTCCCGGTGGCGGAGTATCAACAGTGTAGTTGAAGTAGTCATCAGGGGTGGTGCCGGCCGGCACTTCTCCAGACAATAAACTCTGGAGCAGCAGGTCATCGTAGTGACGTTCAGCAGCTCGCATGTAGGAGAGTGCGCGAGCACGGGCCTCGCACATCTCTTGCTGGCGCCTCAGATACAGCTCCGCAGATTTCTGGGTGAGATCCCAGTGGGGATCCATAGACAGGACACGCAGCTCACCATCATGAGTTGCAGGGCAGATCCCAGCCGCATCGGGTACGTGGGAGGCATCGGCCGATACCTCGGGGGTGTCTGGAACAGCGGGCACTTCAACAGAGGGTGCCTCCCTCACGGAGCGGTTCACTGGAGTTGTAGCAGGACACACCTCACAGTAGCAGGTGGGGTGATCCCGCAGGGCTCTGACGGCAGACCACTGAGCGCTGCTGGCACAGGTGCAGAGGAGGACGACTCCGGAGGCAGAGCAGCACCAGGTACGTTGTGGAAGGCATTCACCCAGGCAGTTGGCCCAAGCAGAGAGCTTTCTTTCCGGCAGACATGCCGGACAATAGGAAGGTCCATGCTAGACCTGGTTGAGGAGTACGTGGACACCACTTGTAGATCAGGGTAGAACAGTTCATACACCATGGCAATGTAATGGTGGGCAGCGTCGTTGGCTGATGCTTGAGCCAGTTGAGACAACTTGCGCACCAGGGTGTAGAGAGTGCGCAGCTCCTCAGTGCTCATGGTGAGATCAGGTTCTGCAGGACCATTAAGCCTTGCCCGCAGATAGGGCACACGGCAAGCGGAGCAGCTTCCCAAGAGGTGAAGAGAGCTGCCAGGAAAATCGCACAAGGGGCAGACTCCAAGTAGTTGGTTCTCAGTTGAGTCCCTAATTACTAGGACTCCTCTGGTCAGTTCGTAGACTTTCCACGAGTCTCCATGATTATGGATAGCAGCAGCAGTTCAGAGGCACAACTGCTGTCTCTGTAGTACACGTGCATCTGGCTCCTCACTTCCTGTGGGTTCCTTCATTCACACTCGGCTCCTCCCCCTGGGAGGATAGTCCAATCAGAGCAAGCAAAGGGAGATGGGTTTGAACAGTTCCTGCACTTTCTTGCAAGCTGAAGATCAGCACAAGCTTGCAAAATGCAGAAATCCTTGCAGCACAGCACATGGCTTCCCTGTTATGGCGGGAAACGCCATTTTGAGCACAAAGAGCGTCCATGCGGCCCCCAGAGGATCTGGAGCCACCATTTTGAGAGCACAAAATACATGACTTCCCTGTAGGAGCAGGAAACGCCAGATTGAACATAGTTCAGCATAGTGTGGTCTCCGTTTGCATTCAGGAGCCACAAATACATTTCTGTCCCTGAAATCTTTGAGTATCACGCACCCTGGGGTAGCATCAGGGAACGCCTCGCACAGGGATGGCAGTAACTCTTACTGTTGGGTGCACAGGGACCTATAGACATTTCACATGTAGTCCCTGCCCCCTTACCTCTCTCTTCGTTTTGGGTACAGAAGGGTCATCACTCTTCCCTGGTATCGCCTCAGGTCAGCCGCCCCAACAGCAGTGCCATTAAGGGACCGTCATCTCCCTGGTGAAACATCAGGGACCTGTCTCCCTTTTCTTCTTAGATGGGGTGCACAGGGGGCATAGGCGCAATCCCAGCGTTCCCTGTCCCCCTCACTCTCTGTGGTGGGATACAGTAGGGTGCCCACGCTTCCTTGGGGGTGCCTCAGGGAAGTCGCCCCTGCTGCAGTGCCTTTAATAGGCAGCCAGCTCCATGGTAAAGCTTCAGGAACCGGCCCCTATTTTCTTCTTGGTAATGTAGATGGGTGCACAGAGGTCCCTATGCAATCTTAGAGCAACCTCTGTCTCCTTGAAGGCATGCAAAGACATAAGCTCCCTGGTGCATAGCCACCAGGAATGGTCCCACAGCAAGGTCTTCTTCATTAGGGTAACCCCCTCCCTGGGGGAGCTACAAGGAGGGGTTCCCTCACGGCAGAGTCTATGGCTGCTGTTCTGTGCTGCATACAAAGTCTTTGAAACTGCTGCATGGTCCACTGTTTTGAAAACCTGTCCCGTTGATAAACCTGTCCTGTCCTGGGGAGCAGTCCTCATCTCAGCAGCGTCTCCAAATGTAACCCTTCTATGGTACCCCACCCGACATGAGATTGGGGGGTACACTCCTTCTGGTCACTGAGTGGTCTTGGTGCTGTGACCTGCTGGTAAACAGGAGGGTTGAGTGCTCCGCAGTGTTGTGGGGAGAACCCAGGACAGGGACAGGAGGTGTGGTGTGGGACAGGTTACCTTGTTTTCTCAGGGTGCACAGCGCCTCCAGCCAGCAGGGATCCCCTGGGGTCTCCAGAGGAGAGACCCCCACTGACACTCCATTCTCCATACACAGGAACAGGGACACACACAGCAGCTTCCTTTCTGTGGACCTTTATTCAGCATAGATGTGCAGACAGCATACAGCAGACAGCATAGTGTAATCTCTGCCTCTCTGCTCAATGCAACTTAAATCCCCCCCCCTCCTTGCCCAGGTGGGCAAGAGGGGAGACCTCTTCTTGGCTTCTTATCTCTCTCTGCTCTTTCTCTAGACTAAGGCTAAGGCCCCAGTCACGCCGCTGTAACGTGCGCCCGCGATATTGGCGGCGCGTTCAGCCGATTCCCCGATCTGCAGCTCACTGCAGGAGGAGAGACCGGGTGGGGGCGTAGCGGGGGAGTGACGGGGGCGCGGCCATGACGTACATGTTCTATGCCCAAAAATGACATATTTTTTGCATTGCCCATACTACAATTGCTGAAATGTTGGGATACATGGTGATTGAAATCTTTTTTAATAATCAAACGTAGATGTTCTAGTATGCGTACTTTTAAACATCTGATCGTCCTTCCTATACTGTATAATGTTTACCACACCCGCATTTTAATAAATACACCACGTATGTGGTGTCACAATTAATAAAGGAATTTATGTGATATTTTTTACCTGTCTTTTTTGAAAAAAACTCCAAAGTGCTCTCCATATGTTTGCATACTTTACACTTTGAACAAATAAAGCTACCCTTAGGTAAATTCTTTAAGGGAGCCTTAGTAGTGGAGAACAAACTAGTGGAAACATGATTAGCAATAGAATTAGCTCTTCTAAAGACCAATTTGGGCCCTTCTTCATAAATGGATATCTTCATAGTATTGGATCTTTGGGAGATGGTGTTTCAAGATATGTTGATCATTTCTTGCAATTTATGGTACAACATTTACCGTCATACATTAAAGATAGTGGTGACCTCCTGGCAAAACTAGACTCCATCAGATGGGAAACCAATTTTATTAGGCTTACTCTAGATGTTACATCATTATATACGGTTACAGTACATGAGCATGGGTTGGCAGCTGTCAGATTCTTTTTACAGCATTCAGATCTTTCACCAGCACAGAGCACATTTATTTTAAATGCAATTCAATTTTTGTTAACACATAATTATTTTATGTTTGACGGGGATTTTATCTCCAAACACGTGCTACCGCAATGGGCACCAGTTTTGCCCCATCATATGCCAACCTTTTTTTAGGTTGGTTGGAGTCGGTCCACGTGTTTGGAGATAAAAATCCTTATAGACACTTTATCACTTTTTATAGACGTTATACTGACGACCTTATTTTTATTTGGAATGGGGATGAGCACTCACTAGTTTTGTTCACTGAATATTTTAATGATAATGATTTCAATTTAAAATTCACCACCAATTATAATTTTTATGACATTCACTTTTTAGAGTTATTACTTTCCATTGATATGCACAAGAATATTATTACCACGGTTTATCGCGAAACAAACTCATGTAACACATTTTTGCGTGCTTTCAGCTGCCACTCTAGATCCCTAATTAAAGGTATACCAAAAGGTCAACTCATTAGATTGAGGAGAATTTGTACAAATGATGATGATTTTCTTATACAATCCAAAGATCTGATAGAGCGTTTTGAGGCCAGAGGTTACTTGAGCAAGGACCTAAATAGAGCGTTTTTAGAAGTTCAGGATATGGATAGGTCTGTTCTGTTAGGCAGAACTCATAAGAAATCAAATACGCACTCCCATTCCCCTTTCTTTGTTATTCAACATAACAACCAAGCTAATCAAATAAGGGAGATAGTCAAAAAGCACTGGGGTGTGTTAGCTGCAGATCCAATTCTACACTCCATTTATGAAGAAGGGCCCAAATTGGTCTTTAGAAGAGCTAAGACTATCGCTAATCATGTTTCCACTAGTTTGTTCTCCACAACAAAGGCTCCCTTAAAGAATTTACCTAAGGGTAGCTTTATTTGTTCAAAGTGTAAAGTATGCAAACATACTGTATGGAGAGCACTTCGGAGTTTTTTTCAAAAAAGACAGGTAAAAAATATAACATAAATTCCTTTATTAATTGTGACACCACATACGTGGTGTATTTATTAAAATGCGGGTGTGGTAAACAATATATAGGAAGGACGATCAGATGTTTGAAAGTACGCATACTAGAACATCTACGTTTGATTATTAAAAAAGATTTCAATCACCCTGTATCCCAACATTTCAGCAATTGTAGTATGGGCAATGCAAAAAATATGTCATTTTTGGGCATAGATCATGTACCTTGTCCGATTAGGGGAGGCAATAGACTTAATATCCTTAATAAAAGAGAATTATACTGGATTTTTACTCTGCAAACCCGTATCCCATATGGTCTAAATTCAGACTGTTATATAGGGCCTCTTCTTTTTGATACATAATGTGCTTCTTTACAAGGTCTTACCATTTACGTAATATGGCAATAATACAGGTTGTCCAAAAATGATATATTTATGGAATATCGATGCTTGCAATTTCTGATGCATTAAATAATTATCTATCTTTAAATAGAGCTTTAAATGTTTTACATGTCTGATTAGCATAATAAGATATTATCATTTGTATCATAGTCTCATTTCATTTTTCTGTCAACTGGGTTTGAGAATAATTATATGTGAGTTATGAATTAGGTCCTTTTTATATTTACATGTGACCTCATCTTATTCTATATATATACATTTGATGTTCTTTCAAACCCTTACAAGCACTGCACAATTCGTAATTACGATATATGGATACCTAATGTCTGAGGATGTTATTTAGTTATTAATTAATTGTTTTTAACCTTATGTAGCCATGCATAATAATGACTGCATACATCTTCCCTGTTGGCAGTAAGTCATGGTAAATAGAGGACTGCCAACAGTAGTTATGGAGGTTTTCCCTCACACCCTTGTGTGGTGCCCTGTGTAAGGAAGGGAGTGGCTGTATGCTCTGAGTCCCTGGATAGTGACCTCAGAGATGCGCCTGCCCCCTGGAGTATAAAGGGCACAACACTGACAGTTAGTGTTGTTGTTGGTGAAGAAATAGTAACCCGAAGGTACAGAGAGGAAGAAACACTTTTGTGACCCTAGTGCAGTAACTAGCGGTAGCCGAGTGATAGATTAAGCTTGTCTACGCCACACTGTGTCCAGGGACCTGGCACAGCGGTGATCTCCCTAGGAGAAAGGGAATCCCACTTCAGTACGGGAGGGCGTACCTGGCAAAGGGACATCACGGAGAGATGTGCAGCTAGAGCCGGCAGCTGCATGGGGCAGTCTGCTACATCCCTGTATACAATTAAGATGTCCTTGAGAAAAAGAACCCCACTGTGTGAGTGTGAGATTACTCAACAGTGGATGGCACCAAGAAGGAGTTCCTCACCAGGACCATCTCCCTGCGGAAGCACAGATCCTGATGAGGTGGAGGCGCTGCACATGAAGTAAGTTGGACTCGCACCCACTACCTCAGCTACCTGTCCTGATGACATCCCCTAATAACACCAAGCGGGAGACTCAAGAGTCCTGTTACTTGCAGGTGCACCACCACACACGCCTTGTAATGGGGGACTGGTTAGACTACACGGGCCAATATGAGATTGGGTGGGTCAGGCCAGAGGGAACACCTGTTACAATTGGAGGCGCTGCTGAGATACCTGTCAACAGGACAGGCTTTTGCTAGGCACACATTAGGAAACAGGGAGAAGTGTCTGCTGCCACTTTGTGCTGCGTGGGACGGAGCCAGGGGTAGTCAGGGAGATGCTGGAGATGCATGCCGCAAAGACGCCTTGGGATCCGTAAGGGGTTAGTGAGTCTGGAGCCGGGGGCTATTGCTGTTCTAGTCGCCTTGAGGTAGCGCTAGCGGGGGACGCCTAAGGGGTAAACTGGTAACTGAGAGCAGGAATTCTGGACGGGTCCGCACTAGGCTAGCCAAAAGTAGGTCGACGCCCAAAGTACTGCATGGAAGAGCCAGAGTACTCTAGTCTCCATTCCAGACCACTTACCAAGGAGCACAGACTGGAGGAAAGCGTTACAGTAGACACTGAGAGAGTGAGCCTAGCCTGAGGTAGTGCAAACACGAGTCAGATCTACGTTAGGTACACAAGGTGGTGCACAAGGCATGTTTATTGTACAGATGTGGTAGCTGCCCCGCAGAGCGGAGCTCCACGTACAGAGAATCGGTGTTCAACGATCACGAGAGACCTGTCGGAATGGAGGATCTGTACAGAACAGAAGGTCCAGGATGGCAGGGTGAGCGAACCGTCAGAATGGAGGATCTGTACAGAACAGAAGGTCCAGGATGGCGGAGAGAGAGAACCACGAGAATGGAGGATCTGCATAGAGCAGAAGGTCCAGGATTGCGGTCAGACGAAGAACAAGCTACAGAAGAGACTTTTGTGAGTTTGTTGTGGAATGGCGTGAAAGCTGTGGCTGCGCCGTGTTTGTCGTGTTTTTGTTCTCGGGATGATACCCCTGAGAATAATGAGCAGGACAGTGTGCTTAGATGGGAGGAACGAAATGGACTTTGTTATACCTCAATTAGCAAACAGCCAGACGCTGCCTTCAATGAAAGAAAGGACAATACTAATCAAAATGGCGGTTCCCGCTTCCCCGGGACGCCGCGTGGGCATGCTGCAAAAAGTCTTGCAACTTTGCAGTCTGCTAAATGTTGGCCAGGATTGGCGCCAACCATAAAACTCCACCCCGCTGAGGAGTTTGGCGCGAAAGCTGGAGCCGCGCCCTCATGGACTATGACTCACTCCGCACCTGTGCTGGGTCAGCCTACAAATCTACGAGACATCCCCCTAGTTTCAACCAGGGGGAGTGGTTTGCGGTTACACCGGATGTCGACAGAGAAAATGGGAGGAAGGGTTGCTACATCAGCCCATGCCTTTCAGTTGCGAAGAGCCATTGATCAGTATAGACCTCTGAGACGAGTGCCTCCGCTGGTAAAGATGGCTGAAGCTGCTGACAAAGTGGACCAAGGTCCTGTGATTTCCACTCACCCTTATTCGGCTCCAGGAGGCTTCCTGATAATCCGTGTGGAGACTGTGGCGTGTCTTTGCCTGCAGTGCAGATTGCCGGGCGGAGCCGTGGGCAGCGAGGCCCGATGCCCCCACTGCGGACTGCAGTACATGTGGCCAATGACCACATTCGTACCGGTGCAGGCTGTGGGAGTGGCCGGGAATGTCCCGATTCCAAGAGAAGAACAGCCGGGAGCTCTCTGGAACAAGAGTGCCAGTCCCGCAGAGTCGGAGCCATCATTGGTGCTTCCGATAGAGAAATCCAGTCATCGGAGAGGTGATCACCGAGGAGCCCATCGACGGTCTCCTACCGGGATGCCTCGGCCGAATTGCAAACTGGAATCCTCGGACGAGGAGTGCGCAAGGCTGGCGAGTAAGACAGTCATCAGGCGTGATTGTCATACCATTGGTACGCCATGGAGAGACGAACTTCCTCGTGGTGTGGAGACGCGGAGTCGAGTGTCTCCCGTACCGCGACCTCCCGATCGCCGGAGTCCCACTGCCGTGGTGACTAGTGGATCGGAGGCGGGTCGATCAACCCCGACCCTGCGAGGTGCTAAGACACCGTGCCTGTTGCAGAACCGAGGGGAGGAAGAGCCGGAGGAGCGAGTCCAGAGCCAGACTGGATCGCGCAGCAGACGGGCGTTGCCGGATGTCATGGTGGAGGAAGAGATCTCGATTGGAGATCCATCCCAAGATGGCGTCGCATCACGTGCGTGTGCGGAAGTGGTGCAGGCGGACCAGGGAGGCCCCGAGTGGGAGATGGTGCCGCCTCTGAGGTCAAGCAGCGGGAAACGATCCCCTACTACCAGGGGGAACGGACGTTTGAACTGCAACCCCAGAAGCTCCGCTGTTGAGAATAAAGATGGACTTTGTGGCGACGTCAAGACAGGTATCGCTGGAGAGCAGGTCGAAACCCTGTCAGTACCTACTGTTCGGTCCCGTCCCCAAACCCCATCCACACCCAAGGTAAGCCCCAAGGCCCTAGTTAAAGCCCCTGTACCCGTCACTATTTTATTTGGGTCCAGTTCCAGCTTAGGGTTGTCCGGGGAGTCACGGGGTCCTTCCGATGATCGGACTGGAAGCCTGGACTTGGGTACGTCGGATGATGGGTCGGAGGGAGGAGGGAGTATTTCTAGGCAAGTGTCTGTATCTAGCGATTGTCCTAGTGGGCTTAGTATCACAGTACGAAACACCTCTCCGTATAAAAGAGTTAATGAGAGATCTGAGGGTACATCCGGGGTGTCTTCTGGTGGGCCTGATGAGGAGTCCATAGAAGAGAGTACAGATCCTAGCTCCGAGGAACGGAAGGAGACTAGGTGGTGGGCCCCATTGTACGAGGGGTATGTATCATGGTTCGACCGCACCCGCTTTATTTTAGAGAGGGAGGGGGTGGTTGATCACTGGTGGGCTGCCGGTGACTTTGACGACGAGTCATACCTTAGGGCCCTAAGGGTCAGGTGGGATCGAATCCAGGCAGGCCTTGTTATTCCTAAGGGGTCCGCAGGGTTGGATGATCCGGTAGAAACGGATGAGCCCCTGTCATGGGTGTTGCCCGGAGCGGCTGGGCAAGGTGGCTTGACCAGGTCGTGTCGAGCTGAACGGGCTATTGCGGCGAAGTATAGGAAGTCCCATGGGCTTGATTACCCTTACGTCCCTGAACCTCTAATGCGAGAGATAGAGGAGAATAGGGAGAGATGGCTCAAAACTGATATACAGTATTATATCGTGGAGAGAGGGGGAGCCATAAAAGGGATACAGGCTGAGCAGAGGGTAGCTCAACTTATGCGGGTCTGGAAGATAGGGCGCAGTGTGTATATGCACAAAGTGGTATACTGCAATGAGCGAGGAGTACCACGAGAATACAGCGTGACTGTACATGATGCCGCGGGGCGAGAGGTGAAGAAGCCAGATCCTCGGCATTATTATTGAGTATCCAATAGAGTGGTCTGTTGTTTTCTTTAACGCTCCCTGCTGGTCAGTGAGTGTACTGGGCTTACATTATTATGTCCATGCAATGATGTTTGCTATGTTATTTGTGTGTTCTTTTGCAGTGTTTCCTGGCGCAAGGTACACCAAATTTAGGTCCAAGCCGGGACGGTGGGTATCAACCAGGGGGAGTATGTAGCCATGCATAATAATGACTGCATACATCTTCCCTGTTGGCAGTAAGTCATGGTAAATACAGGCCTGCCAACAGTAGTTATGGAGGTTTTCCCTCACACCCTTGTGTGGTGCCCTGTGTAAGGAAGGGAGTGGCTGTATGCTCTGAGTCCCTGGATAGTGACCTCAGAGATGCGCCTGCCCCCTGGAGTATAAAGGGCACAACACTGACAGTTAGTGTTGTTGTTGGTGAAGAAATAGTAACCCGAAGGTACAGAGAGGAAGAAACACTTTTGTGACCCTAGTGCAGTAACTAGCGGTAGCCGAGTGATAGATTAAGCTTGTCTACGCCACACTGTGTCCAGGGACCTGGCACAGCGGTGATCTCCCTAGGAGAAAGGGAATCCCACTTCAGTACGGGAGGGCGTACCTGGCAAAGGGACATCACGGAGAGATGTGCGGCTAGAGCCGGCAGCTGCATGGGGCAGTCTGCTACATCCCTGTATACAATAAAGATGTCCTTGAGAAAAAGAACCCCACTGTGTGAGTGTGAGATTACTCAACAGTGGATGGCACCAAGAAGGAGTTCCTCACCAGGACCATCTCCCTGCGGAAGCACAGATCCTGATGAGGTGGAGGCGCTGCACATGAAGTAAGTTGGACTCGCACCCACTACCTCAGCTACCTGTCCTGATGACATCCCCTAATAACACCAAGCGGGAGACTCAAGAGTCCTGTTACTTGCAGGTGCACCACCACACACGCCTTGTAATGGGGGACTGGTTAGACTACACGGGCCAATATGAGATTGGGTGGGTCAGGCCAGAGGGAGCACCCGTTACACTTAGTTTTCTTCTTACATTTTTTATTTTAATGTTTTATGTTTATATGTGTCCATAGTTGTAATATTCTGGAGTGTTATTGTTTAGTATTATTAAAGTTTTTCCATGTTTTCTGATCGTGACCCATAGGGGTCATATTGCCTAGCAACATGATGCATCTGGACGTTTCGTCCTGTGCCGTTTGACGTACTGACGTCATGCGCTGTTTCCCATCAGATTGACCTGGAGGGGTGTTTCCAGTCATTGCGTGTACCTGGACCAGCGCTCCTTGCACTGGTGGTTGGACACGTATGCCGCGCCCCTCAGACATCATTGCGCAATGACGTCGCACGTTGTTATTGGCTATGCATTCGTGCCGCATCTACCGGCGTGCTTACGTCACGGGTTCGGTGTCATGTGACGCACCCGGAAGTAACGGCAATTGGTCCCTACGGCGTCGCGATCAAGTATAAATCACACTCCTAAGGGTATTAGTGCATTCAACTTGATAAAGGGCTATTCATAGTCCGAAACGCATTGGTGTGTTTTGTTCATTATTTGTGATCCATTAAATTAGCTTTATTTTTATGGGAACGCATCCTGGTGGTTTTTTGCTGCATCATCAGCACTGGATATAGTGCTCCATTTTTTCCTTCTACTTCCCCTCTGATGTTCATCTACAGATGGAGGCACACTCAACCCTGGGTTGCTGGATACATTGGACTTACTGTATATTGTGGACATTCATCCCATGTGAGTTTATTCCAGTTTGACCCACTTCATTTGGATTTATTCTGATACTTCATTGCTGTCCCTTAATATAGGATGTTTAATCTACTGGTCACCGGCAGGTGTTTATCAACATATCCTTACTACTATGCTACGTGAGATCATAATCTACCAGGTTACATCTTGTTGGACAGTCATATAACATACGGGTTGTTTTTTCCAGACATCATTCTGTCTTACTGCGGTTTTTGTCTTTTGAGCACCATACAACATTTTTCATATTATTTTACAGTAGCCTTATTTAAATACACTATTAATAAGTTATTGTTTTATTTACCATGGTATACATGTAATTATAAGTGGGAGGGGAAAGGAAATTAACCAGATACATTTATTAAAATATTAAATTGTTTAACTGTAATATGATATATAAAGGGTCCACAGATTTTCTCAAATTTATATATTTCTCCTTATTTCTAAATGTTTTCCTTTCTAATGCAGCAATTTTTGATAGTATATTTATCTAGTGTGTTAGGTTTAGTCCGTTTCTATAATTAACAGTTTTGTAAGAGTATAAGAGTAGTTTATGGCAGTTCTGTAACTACAGGCCTTAGAATCTATTCTTTTTTTTTTTTTTTAGTATCTACTGCAAATATCCGTGTATTCGGTTCCAAGTCACAGCTAAGAATCTTTTTCTGATGAACTCCAATTTCTTAAATAAAATGTTTTTTATTTAAGGGAAACTCCATAACAGGGTTTTTCCCCCCCTTATTACATCTAAAACAAAAGATCTGATTCTGATAGCTTAGCTTTATAAAGTTTGCATGGTGTCCAATATACTCGATTGAGAATCTTCCATCGTTTGTAAGATGTTATCTATGCGGTTTAATGCATAAATAATAATCTTCATGTGTCATAGTTATTTGGTGCATATATCTAGGCTGATGAGCAAAATTTGTGATGTGCACTTGCGCACTGGATGGACAGACAAAGCGTCTCTGGCGACAGCCGATCGAGAGAGATGCCATGTTTTCATCATCCGCTGAGAAGTAGGGATTGGGAACATCGAGGGGTGTGGAGTACGTCTCCTTGAGTTGAGCCTTACAGAAATAGGCAACAGGACGCAGACTGCCCAGGATTTTGGTGGATTGAATGGCAACGACAGAGTGAAGTGTGGAGGAGCCATAAACAGATACCACCAACATTTTCACAAACAATGCATAAAAATCAAGAGTGTGTGTGTGTGCAATAATCCTTATTTTCTATTTTTGTAATAAAACAGTATAATGGAAAGTTGCATGTCTTCATAAAAAATGGTTTATCATCAATTCAATAGGAAGACATCTAGATATGATCACGTTGAGTGAATACAACAGAGCAAGAAAATAAAGTTTCCCCAAGATATTAACTTCAAAGGCGTGAATAGAAAGAAGCTAAATGTGAGTAGAATACTGACCAAGTGTATGTGATTATCTCGCCATTTAACAATATCACACTATTGTTTTTTTCTCTCCCCCCTCCTTCTTTTCTCCCTTGTATTTTCTTTCCTTTGCCTGTAAATACGCACCAAAATACTTTTTTTCTTCCCAATATGCCTGAAAGGACTTGGAAACTTCTTTATAGCTTCAGCTGTAGATCCAGGATAACTTAATCGGACATTATTTAATCTGACTGTTTGCATATCTATTTATGGATTAAACTATAGCACCCATTCACAGTCACATTTAGAGGCACCCCTATCTCCTATTTAACTATTTGAAGTCACATATTATAAAATGGCTAGTGCTATTAATCATTTTTTCTTCACTGTGTATCATAATTAATAGACATACAGTACTGTACTTGCAGCGATAAAGAGGAGTTTCCAGTTCAAACCAAAAGTGCCAATAGTAACATTGATTCCTGGATTTGATATACAATAGGATTGCTGAAAATGTGAAGCAATATATCTGATCTGCGTTCTTTACTCATCCCCAAGAAGGCTTAATATTAGAGTAGATGCATAATGAATAATAACGCCAACTAAATGTGTATGATATGTTCTATACTATTGAAGGGAGAATAATTGTATCCTCCCCTAAATACATTTATAAACAATTAACCAATTTAAGTGGCCTTCTAAAATGTAAAAGCATTAAAGACAACATTTCACTTTTTCAGTTTGTTTATTAAAGTTTTCTTTTTAGTGAGGAGTTTTAGTCTATTGTACCTTACAGACTCCATGATGAAATAGCTTTAATTTAAAGTGGAGGTCATGTCCTGCTCAATACACCGGAACATGAAATGAAAGAGAACAGCTATACCATCATGAATCATTACTTGAATATGCTTAATCTTCAGCCATCGAGAATTTCTGTGTATTTCCATGTACAGAGGACCTTAGCTAAGCCAAAATACCTCAGTGCACCCTTCCTTCACTATCTCATTGTGATTAATTTCTTACTCTCCATCACTTCCTCTATTTCTCCTTAATCCATGGGTCTCATACTGTATATAAAAATATAGACATTGTCTGCAGGTAAAGGAGTAACTTGTCCACTTACCCATTTTCCTACCTCGCGTAAACCTCTAAAAGAATTGTATCCCTGGCTTTTTCCATATTGTGTTATGCTGAGCAGTGTTGTATTTCTTTGCCGTATTTGCCTCCACTGCCTTAACTGTAGTCTGTACAATAAATCTACTACCCTTTAATTGGAGAGATACTTCCTAACTTGTTGCCTTAATCGTTTACCTCCCTAACTTCAAAGTATAACTGTTTTTCTAGCATTCCATATACTCTGACAAATTGTAATGGGTGCTCGCCACAAACTGAACTGAACCACGAGGCCGAGGGAGGGATATAGAAACACCAACCTGGAGCCGCGAAGTTGCGTCCTGAATGCATATATGTAGTCGTAGGCATCCAGGTCCGGGTAGGAGAAGTAAGGAACGTAGATAAACTCGCCATGGTGGGACGTAGGAGGGGGGTATGGATTGTTGGGATCAATAGCCGAGCTTGTGGGTTGGAGAGAGATGGTTGATAGTAGACAATAGCCAAGGTACAGGTAAGAAACTGCAAAACAAGACACAGCAAGGCAAGGCAGGACAAGGCAAAACAGAATGCTTTCGACATCACAAGTAAAAAACTATTATGCTCTGCCGATTTGCTGGGGCAATCACTGAGCCTATAAAGGAGGAACGGCCAATAGATTAATGGCTGCACAGCGGAAACTGATACTAGAATCAGGCCACTGATTCGATGCTGGGCGGGGTCCACAGGCACTGATGAAGCAGGGAATTAGGCAATCAGAGAACTCTGCAGAAAACAAGCACCAGGCAAAGGCAGTCCTTGTAGTGGAGCTTGAAAACTCCAGGCTGGGAGCAAGAAGGATTGAGTTCAATCCCTGTGAGAGACAGTCCTGATACTCCTGTTCCTAGTACTGGTATAACTTTTAGAACTATGACCAGCTGCTGCTATAAACCTAATATTCTTTTCTACCCTCTAGACCAAACCTGCACAACTCCTGTCCTCAAGGGCCGCAAACAGGCCAGGTTTTCAGGATATCCCTACTTCAGCACAGCTGGCTCAATTAGTGGCACAGTCATATTGTTGGATATTTGGGCAGATTCGCCCATTATAATTGATGACTCCTTAAATGACTTACAATATGCTAAAAGAGTCCGGTATTTTAGTGGTATAAATCATGAGTTTCCTATATTTTATTTGTATTGATTTTGGATTAAACCTGAGTATTTGTAAGTAGCAATCATGTCCCCTTCTTTCCAAAGTGACCTATCTTACTTTATCGAGTCTTGCCTCATGCACCATGTCAATATGTACTTTTTAGTAACATATTTGTTTAAAGTACGGTGTTTAGATCTATATTCCATATTTAAGGTATGGTCTGTTTCCTCTCACTCATACCTCTTTCTGTGCATCTTAGCTGTCTTATGAGATGCTGCTGACATTCAGCATCTATGCCGAGACTGTAATTTACAATTATTTGTAAATCCTTCACCACACAGTGTCCTGTTTCCTCCCACTACGTTTGAATGCCTGCATATTATTTTTATCAAAGTACACTGTAATAGCACTTTCATCAGTATTAATCCTCATCTATCATTTACCTACTCTGGCAGGAAAACAATTGGTGTGCATGCACCTCTGTGCAGCCGGTGTGCGCTAGGTACAATATATGCTATTCTACACAGATCGTTGCAGAACGTATGTTTGTATAATTCTGAGCAGTGTGGATTGATGACCAAATAATTTTCCAATGGTACTCACTAACCGTGGGAGGGGAAGCAAACACGTAAAGAAACATAAATAAACACAAATCCAATAACAATTCAAGTTCGGGCAAATGACCACATGGATATAGCAAATGTAGCCCTCTTTCCCTTTGACATAGAAGGGTCTACTGGTGCTGGCTTTACCTGCTGGCTCATATATAAACGCAACGGATGAAATAGATTCATCCAAACAGAACCCTATTTATTGCACTCACTCCAGAGGAGTAGGTAGGTAGTGTAATACTAATCTTTTTGTTTCAATTTTTTTTATTGTTTTGGAGAGACATAACAAATATATAGTCTTGGCATACATGTGATGTTTTAACAGTGTCCATACAACAAAGGGCCTTAATAGTTCGTCATCATTACTGAAATAAAATATTTACTATAATACGGTTTTTGACTAAGTGTGGTCTGTCTTCTTATTTCCGGTCGTGTTAGGGAAGCAGCCGCTTCCGTAGGCGTCTCTCATGAGCTTAACAAAGGAAAGAGAAGAACGTAGAAAAGAAGAAAAAGAAGGGGGGTGAGGGGGGGAGGAGGTGGAAGGGGGGTGGGGGGGGCGAGCCCATTTGTCTGGTCTTTCTGTATTTATTTCTATGGGGTCCCTAGTTTCCTGGCCATATTTCCCAAATTTTGTGAAATTTGTCAGTTTTCTGGCTCAACTGTGCTGTGAGGAGCTCCATCATCTTTATTTCCTTTAATCTCCGTTGGACCGTCTGCCTAGAAGGCGCATTCACCTTTTTCCAGGCAGCCGCAATAACACAGCGGGCAGCCGTCATTACATGAGTTATCATCTTACTTTCTGCCGTTCCTAATTCATCTATTGGTTTGGCCAGCACCATGGTCAGTGGTTCCACCTCAACCTCCACCCCTAGGTACTCTCTGATCAATGTTTGTATCATGACCCAGAATACCTGAATTTTTGGGCAACTCCACCAAATATGAACCATATCTCCTTTTTGCCCGCATCCCCTCCAGCACAAATCCGGGGACCCGGGGAAGATCTGGGCCAGCCTGCTCGGGGTTAGGTACCAATGAAATAGAATTTTATAAATATTCTCTTTGATAGTGGTACAGATTGACGTTTTTGCAGCTACCTCCCAAATGTCCTCCCAGTCTTCTCTATCGATCTCTGTATTCAAATCTTCTGCCCATTTGATCATATAGCTATGTTGGGAACAACCCGCTGATCGCGCCAGGCCCAGATATATCTCTGAAATCAGCCCTTTACAGTAGTATCCTTTCCTACACAGTCTTTCAAAATTTGTTAAAGGTTTGAATGCCGAATCTTTGGAGACTGATTGCAGATAGTGCCTGATTTGGAGGTAACCAAACACTGGTATATTTATGATTTGGTGTTTCTTCTCCAGCGCCTGGAGTGGTAGAATTATACCGTTATCTACAAAGTCGTCAGCTACCATCAACTTTAACGTCTTAAATTTATTGAGTCTCTGTGGGAGCCAGCCTGGGGTGAATTCAGGGTTGTGGAATATAGGGGTTAGTAGTGTTGGACTGGCTGTCAGACCATATTTATCTTTATTTCTAGACCATATCCGCCATGTACATTTCATTGCTCCCAGTTTTAATGTTTCCAAGAGTGTCTCTCCTCCCCTCTCGTTCCACATAGCGGCCGGGAGAGAGAGAGGTCTTGTATAGGTAGACTCAAGTCCCACCCAACAACTGGTGGTTGGATCGTTGTTCCACATTATTGCTTGTTAGTGTTGGGCCGCCAAATAGTATTTAATGATATCCGGGACTGCCAAGCCTCCGCAATCTTTTGGGGCTAGCATAATAGATCTAGCTACCCTGGGTCTTTTATTTTGCCAGATGAATTGAAAAATTCTGTTTTGTATATTTTTAAGCTCCGGCATTGGAATATCTATAGGAAGAGTCTGGAAATAATACAGGAGCCTTGGTAGGATACCACTAAAAGCCAGATTGGCAAAATAATAAAGTTTTATTTAATAATATACAGTAGACAATGACGAATGGACACATAAATGACAAACATTAAAATCAATTCGAAATGTTACTCTCTTATGGTGCTAATGTAATGTATTAGATCACCATCTATACACAATAATAGTGGTGTACATATAGCACCTAGAATCAAGCATACAAATTATCATACTATTAATATAGTTGGTCAACAAAGGGGAGAAGTATACCAGTGGCTCTCAGTGTACAGCACTATCTGCCAAAGGTCTTCAAAACAGGACTTGTTTTTACTCTCAGTTGATAAAAAGTACCATGATATCCTAGAGTAACACATGTGTAGTGTGTGCCATATATGCGTAGTAAAAGTGCTGTCCCAAAGATAACAAGTGTCCATGGTAACCAAGGACACTGTAGCATAATACCAACTTTATTATTTTGCCAATCTGGATTTTAGTGGTATCCGTCCTCCCACAGGGCTGGGAGCGGTTGCTTTAGGTTTTGTGTATCCAATTGCGAGTTAAAGAGATTAGTATTACACTACCTACCTACTCCTCTGGACTGAGTGCAATAAATAGGGTTCTGTTTGGATTAATCCATTTCATCCGTTGCGTTTATATATGTGCCTTTGGCTCTCCCTATATGCACCGTCCATAATATATATTAATTACTAACACCTATTAAAGCTGCAGTTCAGTCTTTTCTTTTTTAATTTATTTTTTTACTTCAATAGTTTCATGTGGGCAATCTCTAATTACTTAAAGAACTGCATAGCTGCCGGTCAATTCATTCTGTCTATTGATCGGCAAAGTTTGGCGACATCTTTAAATATGGGGAATGTAAATCATTGCTATAGGAAAGCATGCTTCTTAAAATAGAATACAAGAAAATTGGTCTTTCAAAGTTGTTTTTTTTAAACAGAAAATGCTAAAAGTATTCTTTCTTACTACAGAACTGATTTATTTATAAAAAAAACCACACATGCAGGATATTGCCTGAACTACAGCTTTAAGGTGAGAGGTGGTAGATCTTTTTTGTTGTATGTATTTTACCTGCTGGCTCACAGATATCTGAGCCTCCGCCACTGGGAACCTGGGGCAACAATATAATAACTGGCAGCGCCTCCACTTCCCCGGGATCCCCAAAGTGTGAGATTCCCCTGAACAAGACAAGTAACAATAGCTCACAGATTATAATGATAACCTTTACTGTATATGTTACACAAATAAACATAGATAACCTTTTGACACCCGTGACCTCGGCCACACTTCACTGAACAGGCGTTGTCCCACCACCGTGTCCAACGTAACGGACCAGTCCCTTGGTCACTTAACCCCTGAGTGTCCCCAAGGAACCCACCCCCCAAGGCGGGATCAGCGCCTATAAGGTACCAGTATGTTGGTGCATTTATGGAAATAAGAACAGACCGGAGAGAAAGAACCTAGTAAGGGCACTCTAAACACATATGTGGTATGGTGAACACTTTAAAACATACACTTTATTCAAATAATTTTAAAATAATGGGTGATAATAAAATAAGAATTAAACGTTATGATCCTTCATATGAACACTGAATGTGGTGTTCTGGATCAATGAATGCTGACTGCAAATATCCTCTATTAATGTATGTTGCAGTTTGGACCACTGAGTGAGTAAGGTGAGTCACTGTCCAGATGAACCAAAGCACTCTAAATGTCACTGTGTAACAGTATGTGCCAGTATAAGCAATCCCTAATACACAGAATATACAGCACTCTAGCATACAATAGGAACCCTAGCCAGGTCTGCCAAAAAAACAGTGAGGTAGTGTGACTGGCTGAATGAATGGGATCCTGGCTAATAATATAGCTAGTACAGAGCTAGGAATACTGTAGATAGATGATAGAATATAGGGTTTGTATATAATCAGCTCAATATCACTGGCTATGAATATAACCCTAGGAGAAGTGATTATGCGTCTAGGGAGCAAAGCAATAAGTCCCTAACCACAATGTGGGTATAACATACTAGGCTCACATACATAGTAACAACGGTAGGGCTGACTAAGATCAGGTGGGTATAAAGTCTGTTCAGCGTCCCTCAGGTAGGTGGTGTGTATGATAACCAATCTATCTATGAGGTGGTAAACAGTACTGACCCAACACCAACTCTGTTGTCAGAGTTGATCTCTAAAGGATCAGTACTCAGTGAGAGGTAGGAGATAAATACATGGTAATGCTGAAATAAATGAACAGCTTACTGCTACCGTGTGACAGCAGGGAGAAGGGTATCTTGGTTCGTGGATCAATGAATGCTGACTGCAAATATCCTCTATATCCTCTGTTGCAGTTTGGACCACTGAGTGAGTAAGGTGAGTCACTGTCCAGATGAACCAAAGCACCCTAAATGTCGCTGCTGTAACAGTATGTGCCAGTATAAACAATCCCTAATACGCAGAATATACAGCACTCTAGCATACAATAGGAACCCTAGCCAGGTCTGCCAAAAAACAGTGAGGTAGTGTGACTGGCTGAATGAATGGGATCCTGGCTAATAATATAGCTAGTACAGAGCTAGGAATACTGTAGATGGATGATAGAATATAGGGTTTGTATATAATCAGCTCAATATCACTGGCTATGAATATAACCCTAGGAGAAGTGATTATGCGTCTAGGGAGCAAAGCAATAAGTCCCTAACCACAATGTGGGTATAACATACTAGGCTCACATACATAGTAACAACGGTAGGGCTGACTAAGATCAGGTGGGTATAAAGTCTGTTCAGCGTCCCTCAGGTAGGTGGTGTGTATGATAACCAATCTATCTATGAGGTGGTAAACAGTACTGACCCAACACCAACTCTGTTGTCAGAGTTGATCTCTAAAGGATCAGTACTCAGTGAGAGGTAGGAGATAAATACATGGTAATGCTGAAATAAATGAACAGCTTACTGCTACCGTGTGACAGCAGGGAGAAGGGTATCTTGGTTCGTGGATCAATGAATGCTGACTGCAAATATCCTCTATATCCTCTGTTGCAGTTTGGACCACTGAGTGAGTAAGGTGAGTCACTGTCCAGATGAACCAAAGCACCCTAAATGTCGCTGCTGTAACAGTATGTGCCAGTATAAACAATCCCTAATACGCAGAATATACAGCACTCTAGCATACAAAAGGAACCCTAGCCAGGTCTGCCAAAAAACAGTGAGGTAGTGTGACTGGCTGAATGAATGGGATCCTGGCTAATAATATAGCTAGTACAGAGCTAGGAATACTGTAGATGGATGATAGAATATAGGGTTTGTATATAATCAGCTCAATATCACTGGCTATGAATATAACCCTAGGAGAAGTGATTATGAGTCTAGGGAGCAAAGCAATAAGTCCCTAACCACAATGTGGGTATAACATACTAGGCTCACATACATAGTAACAACGGTAGGGCTGACTCCGGTCAGGTAGGTATAAAGTCTGTTCAGCGTCTCTCAGGTAGGTGGTGTGTATGATAACCAATCTATCTATGAGGTGGTAAACAGTACTGACCCAACACCAACTCTGTTGTCAGAGTTGATCTCTAAAGGATCAGTACTCAGTGAGAGGTAGGAGATAAAGACATGGTAATGCTGAAATAAATGAACAGCTTACTGCTACCGTGTGACAGCAGGGAGAAGGGTATCTTGGTTCGTGTGGGCTCCCTATAGATCATCCGATCGCAGAGAAGCACCTAATTTGAAAAATAGCGCGCGGCAGTTGTTGACGAACACTGCCGTCAGCTGACTCATGTGTGTGAAGAAGTCCTGCGCGTGCACCCATCTGCCGACGCGCGCGTTTCGCGTAGCCGCTTCCTCAAGGCAGTACAAGGGGAGGGTGTACACCAAAGGGTGTGCAGCTAAATAGCCCTGCGTTCATGCAAATTTCTATCACGAGCACTAAGTCCCGCCCCCTGGAAGTGACATCACGGCTCATTGACTGAACAGTCAGTGAGTGTGCCAGGAGGGGGAGCTACCCACAATGTTTACACAGGAGTGCCTAAGGGATAGTGCTCAAAACCCTGTTAAAGCATACAGTGATGCTGGTTAGGCATAAATAGGCACTATGGACTGGATAAGTCCTGAGTGAGGGGTTGTGGGTAAGTGCTGTTAGTGTAGTGTATGGTAGTGCTTGTGTTTTCATAACTATGTATCTTAATAAAATTATGATATTAATTCAGACATGGATCCTAGAACTAAACCCAAGCCCAAGACAGGAGGTCAGATGAGAGGCTGGAAGACAAGTTAACAGGATGGATAGTATAGGGGTAGTGAGGACCATTAAAGTTTGTTCAAATGAATGGAGAGTACATGAACCCTTCATTAAGGCCCCTGGGAGACATGGTACCCAAGATGTAGATCCATTTCGCCTCTTTTTTAAGGAGGTCCAGGTCCCAGTCCCCCTTCCGAATACCAGGTGAATACTTATCAATGCCTATGAAGCTAATTAAATCAGTATTGCCATTTTGGCAGAAAATAACATGTCTGGCAATCGGAGTATCACTTTTATTTCTGATTGTTCCGAGGTGCTCCAGAACCCTCTGTTTGAACTGTCTCCTCGTTTTGCCGACGTATTTTTTGCCACATAGGCAGGTGCCCATATAGATTACTCCCATGCTGACACAATTAATGAACTTGCGTATAGTGTAAGTTCTGGTGTCATCATGGTTGCTGAATGTCTTACTGACTTTGATGTTCTTACAGGCTTTACACTTTTGACAGGTAAAAGTGCCCACTGGTTTTACTGTGAGCCAGTTGCTAGATTGTGGTTCAACATAATGGCTGTGTACCAAGGAATTGCGTAGGTTTCTAGCTCTACGGCTCACCATTGACGGGTAAGTACTGCACAGACACACTTTATTCGAGCAAATACCCAGTATGTACCTGGCAGATACCTGGAATGCGCCGCTCCTCACCTCTGACAAGCCCCGTTGTGTTTGCCTTCCCAGCCTGGGTTCATGCCTGGCTGACGGGCGGCTAATCTATTAAATGATAATGATTAGGATTTAATAGGCTGCAATGCTTCGCGTGTCTACCAGATGGCATAAATTCATGAATTGTAATGCAGTATATATATATATACTGTGCAGTATTGCAGCCAGCGGGAATAAAATGCTTCAATGCTTGGAAAATACCTCAATGCACTCGGGCAGAAAACAGTCACAAACCTCAATACACCCGGGTATACCCGAATTCGTGGGACTAGCCGAGCTCGAATAAAGTGTGTCGCCAGTGTATACAGTGCTCCTTGTAAATCCGGGTCTGCCATTAGTATATGCCAATGGTTTTGGAAGATGTTACGTGCCTGATGCCACTGATTGTTGTATCCAACAATAAAGCGTATCAATTTCTGTTCCGTGTGTTGTTTTATCTTTTAGGAGGTCTGCTCGAGGGGTAAATTTGGCTCGTTTAAAAGCTCTTTTGATCACCTTCCTACTGTACCCACGGTCAAGGAATCTCTTAGTCATTAAAGTGGCTTGATGTTCAAATTCTGCATTGGTACTGCAGTTACGTTTCAGCCTCAAAAACTGACCAACTGGTATACCATGTATCAGAGCCCTTGGGTGATGGCTTGTCGTTGGAATAGACTATTGGTAGCCGTGGGTTTCCGATAGATTGTGGTACTCAGGTCACCTGTGGTACCTCTGGATATTTTGATATCCAAACAACAGATACTCAAGGGGTCTGCTTCTATGGTCAGTTTGAGATTGAGTGTGTTTGTGTTCAGAATATTGATGAAAGTTTTAAGTTTGTCCAGAGGGCCACACCATAGCAGGAACACATCGTCAATAAATCTAATCCAGAGCTCAATATGGTTACTATATTCCTCCAAATCTTCTGAGAAGACTACCTCCGACTCCCACCAGCCCAGATACAGGTTAGCATATGAGGGCGCACATTTTGTCCCCATTGCCGTACCCTGTATCTGGTGGTAATATTTGTTGTCAAATATGAAGTAGTTGTTACAAAGGACAAATTCAAGAAGATTTAAAGTGAATTTATTGTGGGTGGCATGCCACTGTCCCCTCGTTGATAGGAAGTGTGACACTGCCGCTAGACCTGACTTGTGTTGTATGCTGGTGTACAGGCCCTCCACATCAAGGACAGTGACTCACCATACTCAGTGGTCCAAACTGCAACATACATTAATAGAGGATATTTGCAGTCAGCATTCATTGATCCAGAACACCACATTCAGTGTTCATATGAAGGATCATAACGTTTAATTCTTATTTTATTATCACCCATTATTTTAAAATTATTTGAATAAAGTGTATGTTTTAAAGTGTTCACCATACCACCTATGTGTTTAGAGTGCCCTTACTAGGTTCTTTCTCTCGGTCTGTTGTTATATCCACTTACCTAGGGAGCACCGACACACTTACATTTAGACAGTTGCGGGGGTTCCCTCTTTTGTTATCTAGCACTTATGGAAATACCTGCCGGGCGCTCCAGCACCCAGACTGCTGACACTTCATAAAAGGTTCCACTGATCCAGCACAGTCTTTCCGATGAGTTCCCACCGCAAGGGATGTCTCCAACGTGCGTTGACTCCGCTGCGTAGTCTGGTTCAAGACTACCAGTAACAGGATCCTCAGCGCAGTACTGTGTCCCTGACTGGTACTAATCACTAACCAGACAAGGTCCCTATCTAAAGGGCTGTTCCCTGCAGCAGCCACAAACTAGTGGTGTCTGAGGGCCTGCACTGTGGCCTAGGGGAGAATACTGGCCTAATGCAGCAGGTCACTGACCCCTGCACACACACCTCCTCTCCCCTTCCTATCCCAGCACCCACTGACTAGCGTGGTCTCTGTTGATCACTTCCCTATCCTATCAGCAGGGATCTCCTAAACCCTATTAGCTATTGCATGCCAGGTGACTCACTCAGAGGCTCATGGGATATGTAGTTCCTGCACATAGTCTCCTAGGATTGGCCCGGCTTTGCGTGCTTACCACTGCGCATGCGCAAGCTGTCTGCAGGCTCCGTCGTAAACCGCACTCACTGCGCATGCGTGAGCCCTTAAAATGGCGGCACTCTGAGTCACACAGCGCCAGGAGCCTTTGGCGACACAGCCGCCCCCCTGCAACCTCGCAGCGCACACCGGAGGTAAGAACGGGGACCTGGCTACACAAATAACCACTGATAGCACTATCCCTTAATTGATCAAGACCAATAGCTAGCAAAGATATATGCACCTATTTAGTTTCCTTAGTGTGGATGAAATAAAGTCACTAATAAGGATATACAGTAGGAGGATGTAAGGATATATAATCCTCCCAAGTGTGAAAATGTTCCTCCTTTGTTGTTGATGATTGATGCAGCCCCACAGAAGAGGATACCACTCCTCTTATTTAGGGAAAATCTCTGGAAGAAGAAAAATAATTTGAAGGGCGCGATTTCAATTGAAAGGCTTTATAAGTCACTTTAAATAATTATAAACACAACAATGCAATGGTATGCGCTCACAGAAACAAATAGTAAAAAATATTAAAACTGACTGAATTAAAAAATAATAAAAAGGTATAATTGCCTGAAGACAGTCTCAGTTTTTCACTCCTCCTGTGTTAGCTGTGGGCTGGATCTCCAAATGTGCGGGCAGCGCCCAGATTGCGACAAGTCTCTGTAATCCACCCTCTACCTGCACCGAGTAGAAATACATTGGAGCTGTACACATCGGCTGGATCACTGAGGAGGACGCATCACTTCCGGTTAGTGACGTCAGACCGGGTAGGAGCTGGGGGAACAAGCACCGCGCAAGATACTGTTCGGGAACCAAACCACTGCCAGACAGCTGAGGTTTGAGGCACCTCAAACAGACACCTGCCAGAAGTACTGATGACGGAACAATCCAGCGGACACCCAGGGAAGTCGCTGCCCTCACATTTGGAGATCCAGCTCACAGCTTACACAGGAGGAGTGAAAAACTAAGACTCTGTTCAGGCAATTATACCTTTAATTATTTTATAATTCAGTTACACTGGCGACACACTTTATTCGAGCTTGGCTAGTCCCACGAATTCGGGTATACCCGGGTGTATTGAGGTTTGTGACTGTTTTCTGCCCGAGTGCATTGGGTTATTTTCCAGGCAGGGATTGAAGCATTTTATTCCCGCTGGCTGCAATACTGCACAGTATATATATATATATACTGCATTACAATTCATGAATTTATGCCATCTGGTAGACACGCGAAGCATTGCAGCCTATTAAATCCTAATCATTATCATTTAACAGATCAGCCGCCCGTCAGCCAGACATGAACCCAGGCTGGGAAGGCAAACGCAACGGGGCTTGTCAGAGGTGAGGAGCGGCGCATTCCAGGTATCTGCCAGGTACATACTGGGTATTTGCTCGAATAAAGTGTGTCGGTGCAGTAGTTGTAATATTTTTTACTATTTGTTTGTGGGAGCATATACCATTGCATTGTTGTGTTTATAATTATTTAAAGTGACTTATAAAGCATTTAAAATTGAAATTGCGCGCTTCAAATTCTTTTTCTTCATTTACCTACTCATGTTCACAATTTACAAGGCAACACATTTCAGTGTTATCAGCAGAGGTAGAGACTTTGCTTTTTATACCCAACTGTAAGCCATGGATAAATAAGATGCAAGTCAGTGGTTGCAGTACTCATTTTTGGACTATCCCACTGTGACGGTGAGGGGGTAACCAGGCTCAATAACTGTGACTGTGTGTACTGTAAATTATGCGACAATAATTTTGTGTTTTTTGCCTTTCCAGGAGTGCCAGCAAGCAGAGATTGCTAGGCTATGAGTTTCAGGGTGGGTTTTTGCAGAGAAAGTCTTCTCAGATTGTGGGTATATAGTGGGGTCGCCGAATTACGTGATACCCAAACATGTACCCGAGAATCAGGTGCGATTCTTGGATACATTGAAGCACAGTGCTCCGGTCAAAATCCTACCCTGGAAACGTTCTTGCGAATCACCGCCAGGAGTCCCTGCTTCAGCACAGACTAGAAAGGTAAAAAGGGCATAGGGGATCAAGGTATCCCCAGAACAGTACAGGGGGCCCTAGTATAAGGGGGGGTGTCCAGTTCATGCCCAAGTCACACTGACCCTGGTATAGGAGTTCAGGGGGTGCTCCAGCTATGTGATACAGCTGTGAGGTTTTTATTTGAGTGCCAAATGTAATGTCATATTTCTACAGTGTGGCAGGGATAAGGCTAGTAAGAGTAGAGAGTATATCTTCTTATTCTATCCCTGACACCAGACAGGGGGACTTAGACATTTTTCGCACAAGATACAGTGTAAAGGTATATTTTATTAAAGGATTATATTTAATAGGTATACTGTATATGCTTGTAACCTATATATAAACTGTGGGATTTCCAAGTTCGGTGTTCCGAGAGACCAGATGGCCACCAGGCTTGGTGACACTGTTTCTGCTCAGGTCCCAGACTTGAAAGCCTCAAGAATGCCAAGGTGTTGGAATTGGCAGAGTATTGGAGTTACACTCAAGTACCCCCGCCCTGGCATAACAAAGGGCTATCTGGCCACCATTTGCTGATCCCCAGACTTTGAGGAGCCTGGCACAGTGGGGGGTTCAAAATGCGAAGAGGTAGAGGTGCCAGGTTGGCCATATTCTAGGCCATATCCCTTTGTAAATGTAGCCATGGTAGGTTTGGCTATTCTACTGCCCCCCTGTTATGTAAGCCCTGATAGATGCAGGCTATACCAGAGTGTCCTCTTGGGTTTCCCCCTCCTCCAGCAGCCTTTCTGAGTGACAGGGTGTGGAGGTGGAACTGGGTCTGTGTACAGCCAATAATGGTGCAGACCTAGTGCCCTCCCCCTCCTGTGCCTTAGGGAGGAAGCATGTAAAGTTAGTCAGTCCAGGTTCACCCTTCAGGGGCTAGAGACCTATGCCTCCAGCCCTGTTATGGGCTGGGGAAGAGTTAAGGCACCTGGCCGGGCCACCTGCCTACCAGTGTGGTCTAGGGCCATCGTAAGACCTGGATCCTGCTTTTAACATCATGCATCCGCTGTAACAAGAACTGCAGTTGCTGCATCAATAACGGATCCCATTTTATATACCCCTGCATGAGTCTACAGTCTATTTGGAAGGGGTAAATTCATAGGACTGTCACAGGAGGGTCTGTCTCCAGAACTCTGGAGCCTACTGTGACTGGAGGTGCAGCACCATGAGAAGAACTACTGCCTGAAACCGTTTAAAGCCTCTCCCATTTCCCCACAACATCGCGGAAGCTCAACCTCTCCTGAACCAAATAGGTATCTAGCACCACACAGACCTGTAGCCAGAGTAAATCTCCCAGAGGGGAAGGGGGAGGGGGAAGCAGCACTACATAAAGATTCAAATACTTTCCCCATTACTAATTTTAATATTACTGTATTGTTATACAGAACCGACCCTGAATGCAACACTTTACTGAGCTACTGTAAATAAACATTACATAATACAAATAGAGAAAAGTGTATAATACTGTACATACAGTACAACTAAACAATGGGGTATAGATGTCCCTTCCACAAAGGGTTTACCATCTCATAGTATATAATTCAGTGGTTGGGACTGTCATGGGAGACCAGGTTATTTACACCTTTTTACCAGGATCATTCTTTGAGCAAAACAAGGTAATTAAATAAATTGTAATTTATTTGGCATAAATTTGCTTAAACACAATGATACACGAAATACAGACAAACAGACACACTTACTTTGGGACTGGGGTCAAAAAACAGACTTTCCTAGGTGCAGGGAACTCAGTAGATGAGTTTTACCCTGACCGGGATTTAGCCCGGTATTCCCTGGAACTCAAATCGGCATGAAGTTCCACACGCCACCGGTACGTTCTCTTCTGAGAACTTGGTCGCTCCTGACCATGAGTTACTCCAAAGCCTCTGGAACTCAAATCGGCATACAAGTAAAATGCCAGCTGTGTCCGCTACGTTCGATTTTGAGAACTTGGGCGCAAAAGTCGGGACTTAGTTTCTGGCAGGCAGACTTTTCAGGCTTGAAATCTATGCTGTTTGCTCTACTATTCGCGCAGAAGCAACTTTGAACAGCCTGCTTGCGCTCTTACTTCTGGAGATCTACAATCTGTTAGTTTCATTTATAAAACTCAGCAGCCAATCAAAGCATGGGAAATTCCAAAGCAACCAATCGGAGCCAAGCCGGGCTCAGTGGGAAATCTGAAATAGCCAAGGGATATGTGCAAGTTTTCCACCTCCGTCCCTGGCTATCTCAATGCCACCCGCTGGGACAGGCTCCACTAGGTCTGGCAGAGCAAGTGGCTGCACGGACGACTGCCATTGATCTCCAGATCAAGTACTATGCTTTCCCCACTAACCAAATGCTATTCTCACCTCTGGCATCCTCTGACTGCTTTGAACTCCGATATCCAGCAGACTTACCGGCACCTGTAGGTTAGCTCGGGCAGTCTGTTTGGACATCAGTTCCAAATGTGAAAATACATAACATTTAATAAAGTATACTTTAATACACTAGGGTATAGTTTAATATACGTCTGAGTCTCTGGGTACAGGTGACAGAAGAAGAAAGATGTTTTACTTTTATTTCTAACTGCTTTATTCCACACACACTTTCTATTAGACTCATACTGGACTCTCAGAGTCCCCCCTCAACCTTATATATGGTTAGGGCATCCACAAACCCTACACAGGTTCTGGGTTACCTTGGCACTAGCTGGGGTACCCCTTTAACCTAGGGATTCCCTCTGCTATAGGGATACTTATTCAATCCCTGTGCCTCATTCTCCTTTCTGGGCAATGTTGAAGCAGGGTACCCTAGTGCTGAGTCGCGCTTTCATTTTCAAGGGGAGATATTGCCGGGACAATGTGCCTATATGTATCCGAGACTCGGCCAGATTCCCCGGTACATTTATGGGGGAACCGACAACTCCAAACCCCAACCTCTAAGGCACATTCTGTTAACGGCTCCTCTGCAAAACCACCCTTGAAACTCATACCCTAGCAATCCCTGCTTGCTGGCATGCTCGAAAAGGGAATAACACAGAAAATACTTTTATTACAGATAATACATTGAAAAGATACAATGATACTGGGCCCAAGAGCCAACTCTCTTGGACCCTTATACACGAATCAGGGGTAACCAAAATGGGCGTAACCTTTATTTGAGAGCCTGGTTACCCCCTACTGTCACAGGGATCTCGCCAGTTTTGTAATTTAATGCTTAACATCCAGTGCATTTTTGACATATTTTTGTTACAGAATGTATAGTAATAAAAAATGTTACTGTACATTTAATATAATAGCCTCACTAAGGGGCCTATTCTAGTAGCTTTGATAAAATCACTGCTGCTATCTCAAACTGTGTGGCATGACCCCATCGAACAGTTTGTAATTTGTGTTATCAGAAAGGATCTGAAACCATTTCCACAAGTCTCAAACCGTGAGGTAGGAAAATACCAATACCGCTCGGGACAGCAGCCATGCAATCTCAGCCTCTCTCAAAGTTCTCCCCGTACGATCTGGCCGCAGTCTTTAAGAGCTGCACAGAGAGCTGCACAAAGAGAGACACATCTCCTTGCACAGCTCTCACAGGCAATCGCAGTGTTTTTATTTAAATTTGAATACCAGTGTACTTACTGTAGCAGGGGTTCTCCGGAGCAGAACCGCATTAATTTCAGGTCCGGGAACACCTTGCTTCCCGAGTTACAGGCCCCGTTATGGGGTGCCGGTAACTCCTTTGCGTTTAAATGTCCCAGTAACGTGACGCGGGAGATTTAAACATTGCAGGGGGATACTGACACCCCATACCGGGGCCTGTAACTTGTGAAGCATGGTGTCCTCAGTCTGAAATCAATGCGGTTCAGCTCTGGAGACCCCCTGCTCCCGTATACTAGTATTAAAATGTAAAAAAACAGCTTCATTAGTTTAGCGGGTAGCCGCTAAGGCAATGAAGGAGTTAAACATGAGTACCCAGTTTGTTGGGGTACAGGGAGTGGAAGGGGGTAGTTGCCACAGGATGGGTGGTTAGGCCTGCCGAGAAGGTTGCGGGTGGAGTTAACCCCTTCACTAGTGGTGGTAACCGCTGTGGTAATGAAGGGGTTAACCACTCCCGCTACCCACCTGAGGCGCCTAACCACCCACCCTTGAAGCAACTACCCCCTTCACCCAATCCCTCTATCCCCAAGAAACATTAAAATACAACAACACTACTACCCACCTCCTCTACCCCCAACAACCCCCTCAACACATACTATTATGTATGTAATATATTACTATTATCCAGATCTGGATAATAGCTCATTTGCCCATTAAAAATAAAACATTATCCAGCCAGCATAAAGTAAATAAAAGTTCTATTTAACCAAGCCAGTATGAAGTCCATCCTCATCACCGTCCTCCATGTCCATGTGCTCCGTAGGCAGCAACAGTGCAATAAAAAAAAAAAAATAATCAATGCTAACCACTTAATCACCTTAGCGATTAGTAACCGCTAAAGTAATTAAGGGGTTAACCTTGCTCCCCCGCTACCCACCCGGGACACCTTACCACCCTAAACGGGGCAACTGCGTGCACCCTCTCTCTACCCATTGATTTGCAGTGGTGCATTATGCCCATATAATATGGTCATGATTTGCCACTATGGGAGTCAATGGGCAACCTAAATAAAACAAGCACCAAAAATACACAACAATTCAAAAACATAAAAAATACACAACATTCCCTACTTTCTTTTAGTATCACTTGTTTCGAAGCAGCCCCTCTTTTTGATTGTCAACACTTACTATAGAGACTGACAGTAAATCCAATTGTGTCCGTGTCTTCCACAACACTGCTTAGATTTTACGCTCTTTGAGGCAAATACCTCACATCTATGCCTGCACAATTGCCCTTATATTGATTTTTGAAGTGAAATTCTTTGGGCACACCTAACCACACAAGCAAAATTTCCTGGCAGTAAATGGAGTTAATGGAAACGGAAGTCACTGGTGATGGAAGTGCCATCACTGCTGGCAGAAGATGCCGTCAGTGTTGTCAGCTTCCACCAGGAAGAGTCACCGTAGAGAAGAGGAAGGCAGGTCTGGACACACACACGCCCGAGAGTGATGTGCCGAACACCCCTCCCCCCCCCCCCGAGTGATGCACGAACCCCCCCCCCCCAGAAAGATTGCACACCAGGCAGGATTTATAGTTAACTGGAACCGATTTATTCCTCTGTACGCACAGAGTAACACTTGGTATCTGCTCAGTACAGTCCAATACAGGCCTCCAACTTCTGGATGGTCTCTGGACCTCCACTCCGGGCCAAGGGCACCCTAAGCAGTCCTTAATCTTCCCTGACCCTCTAGCAGGGCCAGGGGAATGGTAAACACTCACTCTCCTCCAAGGGGAAGAGGAACAGGAGATGCCAATGTGCAGACAACTCTGTGTTACCTGTCTCCCTCAGGGGTAGAGACAACTGCCTAAATTTAGTGATGCAGCCCCTAAAGAACAGTGGGAGGAAGGTACAAGGTCTGAACTCAGGATTGGGCAGAACACAGGCCTTGTCCCACCTCCTCCCCTGTCACTCAAGGGAGATGCCTCTCTGGGGAAAACCCATGATTGGTCCTGTCACTGCCTGCATTGTTACCAGGGCTTGCATGACACGGAGGGCAGACTGGTAACCAAAACCAGGCATGGCAACATAAGTCAAACTTCTTTGTGTTTTGGCACTAGAATTGTGTTTTGATTTTTAATTAAAAACATCATCATTACAAATACTATTTATGTGACAAAACAGTGACAAAAGACAAAGAAGTTTCACTTAAAATACGCGTGATCGGCACACACACAATTTTTTTTGGTTTCCTTGTTTAGTACACTGTACAAAAATGTGTTGGGTATATGGTCTATAATTATGCACGCACTATACACATACTGTACACATACATATTGATTATCTCCTAATGTATCCTTGTCTGGTTAAATACCTTCTGACTATGGTTGCCTTTCCCCTATTCTCCCTACAGTATTTAAGGGACATATTATACATGCAACATAAGCATGCTGATAAATGCATATATGTGGCTTCACTTGTCATTAATTAAATGAAAATTACGTTTTACAAGTAATCAACCACACATTATTACAAACCTTATTTCTGAATATATATTAACAATACAATACCAGTTACTGTTCATTTCACTAATATGTTTATTGCTTATGTCCTAAGAATTTGGGGAATTCCTTTATCGCAGCTTATTTATTTTTTACTTTCATTTTACTTTCTTTTTTTACTCCGTCCTGAACATGATTATCTGACATGAATGATTAATTTCTCCAGTTTGTGAATGAGAACAACCTTATGCCTCACAATGATTTATGAAATATGTTTGTACAGTATGAATATGTTTATTTATTTAGCACCACCACGGCCCTTTGCAGAGTTATAATGCATACAATACAGGGAGATAATATCCAAAGTTACACAAGAGTGGTAAACAGGAGTTTTCACCAAAATAATTAGTGAGTCTTTGCCCTACAGATTTTACAATCTAATTATAATAATGTGAGACAGAATATGATAGTAGCAAGTGCAGTACAGAAGATATTTGAGGGGGCAATTAAGTAATCAGGAGTGCAAGGTGTAGTCTCGTGACCTGCGTGCTGTGAAGACAAAAGGAGCAGAGAGTACACAACCTTCAGAGGAGCGTAAGGGACAAGAAAGGGTATAGTGGGACATTAGAGCTCAGATTGTGTAGAGCAAGCATGTGAAACTCAAATGCTAACAAGGGCCAAATAAACAAGGTTTAAGTCTAGGTGGGCCGCAAAAAAAAAAAACTTACATTTTCATAGAAACGTAGGTTTATTTCGAAAAGTACTGTGTGTGTGTGTGTGTGTGTGTGTGTGTGTGTGTATTTGTGTGTGTGTGTGTGTGTGTGTTTACCTCACAAAACGAAAAAAAAAAAAAAAGCCAGATGTGAATGACTTCTGAACCCCTTAGCCAGTGTCAGGATGCCCCTCTTGATTTCCAAAGCAGCAATCCCGCCTGGAATCTTACCTGATCCGTAGTCCCTCAAGGTACTATACTGGAGGGGAGGTGTTTCCTACCTGTCTTCCGATGTCCCCCGTGAGAAACTTGAGTCAGATCCGGAAGAAAGCAGAATAGGTTATTTCGGTGTAGGTATAGGGCAGTTAAGATAAAAACGAGAGACAGAGAGACAGAGAGAGAGGCAGAGAGAGAGGCAGAGAGAGAGGCAGAGAGAGAGGCAGAGAGAGGCAGAGAGAGGCAGAGAGAGGCAGAGAGAGAGAGAGGCAGAGAGAGAGGGAGAGAGAGAGAGGCAGAGAGAGAGAGGCAGAGAGAGAGAGAGGCAGAGAGAGAGAGAGAGAGAGAGAGAGAGAGGCAGAGAGACAGAGAGAGGCAGAGAGAGAGAGAGAGAGGCAGAGAGAGAGAGAGGCAGAGAGATAGAGGCAGAGAGAGGCAGAGAGAGAGAGGCAGACAGAGAGAGAGAGGCAGAGAGAGAGAGAGAGAGAGAGAGAGAGAGAGAGAGGCAGAGAGAGAGGCAGAGAGAGAGAGGCAGAGAGAGAGAGGCAGAGAGAGAGAGGCAGAGAGAGAGAGGCAGAGAGAAAGAGGCAGAGAGAGAGAGGCAGAGAGACAGAGGCACGGGGACAGAGGCACAGGGACAGAGGCACAGGGACAGAGGCACAGGGACAGAGGCACAGGGACAGAGGCACAGGGACAGAGGCACAGGGACAGAGGCACAGGGACAGAGGGACAGAGGGACAGAGGCACAGGGACAGAGGGACAGAGGGACAGGGACAGAGGGACAGAGGCACAGGGACAGAGGGACAGGGACAGAGGGACAGAGGCACAGGGACACAGGCACAGGGACACAGGCACAGGGACACAGGCACAGGGACACAGGGACAGGGGCACAGGGACAGATGGACAGAGGCACAGGGACAGAGGCACAGGGACAGAGGCACAGGGACACAGGGACAGAGGCACAGGGACAGAGGGACAGGGACAAAGGCACACAGGCACAGGGACAGAGGCACAGGGATAGAGGCACAGGGACAGGGGCTCTCCCTGACACACGCTCTCTCCCTGACACTTTCCCTCTCCCTGACACTCTCTCTCCCTCTCCCTGACACTCTCCCTCTCCCTGACACACTCTCTCTCCCTCTAACTGACACTCTCCCTCTCCCTGACACTCTCCCTCTCCCTGACACTCTCTCTCTCCCTGACACTCTCTCCCCTTGACACACTCTCTCTCCATCTCCCTGACACTCTCCCTCTCCCTGACACTCTCTCTCCCTCTCCCTGACACTCTCTCTCTCTCCCTCTCCCTGACACTCTCCCTCTCCCTGACACACTCTCTCTCCCTGACACTCTCCCTCTCCCTGACACTCTCTATCTCCCTCTCCCTGACACTCTCTCCCTCTGCCTGACACTCTCTCTCTCTCCCTCTCCCTGACACTCTCTCTCTCCCTCTCCCTGACACTCTCTCTCCCTCTGCCTGACACTCTCTCTCTCTCCCTGACACCCACTTTCTCCCTCTCCCTGACACTCTCTCTCCCTCTGCCTGACACTCTCTCTCTCCCTCTCCCTGACACTCTCTCTCCTTCTGCCTGACACTGTCTCTCTCTCTCTCTCCCTGACACTCTCTCTCTCCCTCTCCCTGACACTCTCTCTCTCCCTCTCCCTGACACTCTCTCTCTCTCTCTCAGACACACACACACTCAGACACACACACACACACTCAGACACATGCACACACACACACACACACACACACACACACACACACACACACACACACACACACACACACACACACACACACACACACACACACTCATACATACACACACACACACACACACACCCCAGGCTTACCAGGCTTCAAGGAGAATGCAGTATCTCCGCCGGGGTTTTGACTCCGCCCCCGTGTCCTCCCACACACGGCACGAGTGCAGATTGACTGCACCCAGCATCCGTACGCCTCCAGCCCCTGCAGGCCAGATTTTACTTCTGCCCGTGCTACTCGCTTCCCCCACACCCGCGCCTCGCTTCTCCCGCGGCCAAAACTTTTAACCGCCGCCCACGCGCTCGGCAACACACGACCGCCGCGCTGGTTGTGAGCGGGCCGCAAAAATATCCGTTGCGGGCCGCATGCGGCCCGTGGGCCGCATGTTTGACATGCCTGGTGTAGAGGAATGTAGAGTCTTGACAGAGAGACATAGAATTGTATAGTCCTTGTGAGTTTGATGTCTAGTCAGGAGATAATGATTGCATGCATGAGAATTTGTCGTGAAGCGACAGGGGTAAGGGTGTGTTTTGTAAAACATTGTGGAGGAAAAACTGTCAAGATTTAACAACAGCATGAATGTGAGGAGAGAAGGACAAGGAGGAGTCAAAATATTACACCTAGGCAGTGTGATTCGGGATTGGGTTAATAGTAGTTAGGGGTTGAAAGATATAGCTGTGTGTCGTCTCTGCAGACGTGATAATTGAAGCCAAATGAGCTAATGAGATCACCCAGTGAGAGTTTATATATTGAGAAAAAAGGAGTGATCCCAGGAAAGAGCCCGAGGCATACCAACAGACAGGTTGGCAGGAGAAGTTTAAGAGCTAGCAAGCAAAAGCTAGAAACCAGGAGAGGGATTTGTTGCAGATACTTAGAGACAGAAGTATGTGCTGGAGTAAAGGGTTGTTTTTAAGGATAAATATAACAATTGCATGTTTGAACACAGAGGGACAAGTGCCTGGCGACGTGAGGAGTTGAAACTTTGTGTAAGTCTAAGGAGCTGAGTGTAAGAGGACAGATGAGGTGAGAGAGAATGGCGTAAAGGTTGCACTTAGTGGAAGGAGAAGAAAATAGTAGCTGAGACCATTGGGGTTTGGGGTGAAAGGGGAATATCTTGACGGATTAGATCTACCTTTGTTTTTAAATAGTCGGCAATGTCTTGAAGTGTAGTTGAGAGAGTAAAACAGGTAGAAGAGATTGCAGGAGAGAGATTGAGAAAAGGTGTCATGGGTTTGGTGTGTCATAATTAATACATTTTGAGAAGTATTGCTGTTTAGTTTAAGAGAGGACGGAGTTTAAGCAGCAAAGTAGAAATTTGTAGTGGAAGTCAGTGAGCGTGCAAGATTTCCTCCAGAGGTGCTCAGAAGAGCAAGTGCAGGAGTGTAGGGAGGATGTATAGTAAATGTGTTAAGCCAAGATTGAGGGTTAGAGTGGTGAGTGAACCTAGGAATATGTGGCACATGCTGGTTGAGGGAGGAAAGAAAGGATATAATTCTATGTACAGTAGCAACAACATTGTCAGGATCAGCGGTACAGCAAAAGCGGAGGGGTTCGTGATTAGGGTGGATCACAGGGCAGGATGGTAAATGGAAAGTATGTTACAAGTGTAGTAGAGGGAGGTGCTATAAGGGGAATAATGTGAAATGAGAGATAGCAAACGAGATGAGATGATGATAAGATAGTGTAGAGCTAGGTGGTCAATAGATAAACGCCACCTGTGGAGGGAGTGGGTAAGTCAAACAGTGTGTATTTCAAATAAGGAAAATTAAAGTGAAGGTGCAATAGGAGTAGTTGGTACCAGTAATAAGAAGATACGAAGAGCTCTACATCTCCACCATGATAAACAGGGTTGAGAGAGAAAAAAAAAACACTATAGGAAATAGCAGCATTAAATTGAGAAAGACCAGTTTCTGCTGAAGTAAATAGATTCAGAGAGTGGAAGCAGAAAATATAATGCACAGACAGGAGCTTGTTCAAGAGACAGTAAACATTCCAACGATCCCAAGAGAAACTGCTGCACTGGGGACGTTATGTCTTGCAACATCTGTATTCTAGATGCTTTCTCCCTTGTAACAGAGGAGTAAGTAATTTAATTACTCTTTTTTTACTCCATCTTCAAATCTTCCCTCTGCTCTGGCATCTTTCCTTCCCCCTTTAAACATGCTGTTGTGAGACCTAATCTCAATAACAACACTTCTGACCCCCCCCCCCCCCTTAACCCATCTAACTACCATTCTGTATTTCTTGTGCCTTTTGCCTCTAAACTTATACATCTGCTTGTATCTTCTGGCATGCTTTCTTTTCTTATCTATCCTATTCTTTTCCTACAATATCCTAGACCTTTTCCATCAAATTTTAGCACCGTTTACTATACTGAAACATTTGATACTGTTTACCGCCCACTTTTCCTCTCCACACTCTCCAATCCCATTGTGCTCGGGACAAAGCCCTTTCCTGGCTTTCTTCCTACCTCTCTCAGTTTTCTTTTAGTGTATCTGTTGCAAACTCCGTTGATCTATCTGTTGATGTACCACACAATGCAGTTCTGGGATTTCTCTTCCTTTCACTGTATACACTCTCCTTTGATGACCTCATTAATTTATGTAGATGACACATTACTGTAGGTATCCCCACCAAACCTCCCAACTGCTTTCCAAGGTCTCCTACTGTGTCACAGCAATCGCATTCTGGATGGCAGCAAGACTCAATATTGTGTTCTTTACCATTACAATCAGTAACACTTCAATTCATCCAGTTCCCCCATTCCCATTGTTTAAGTGTCATATTTGACTCTTCCCTTTCGTTCTCCTTGGACAATAATCATACCACTAAATATAGCTGCTTCCTTCTCTATAACATAGGTATAATACAACCTTTCATTTTTTTTTTCTATGACTAAAATGTTAATGTATCCCCTCATTATCTCCCATCTGTACTACTGAAACTTTCTCCTCAGTGGCCTCCCTAATCAAAATACTGCTCCGAGGATAACCTCACTCTTCTTTCGAGCAGTCTTATTTTCGTTATACTGTAATTGTGTTGTAATGTTTAAAAAAAATTGTAAAGTGCCAGGTAACTGTTAGGTGCTTTATTTAAGTAATAATCCCCTCAGAACAGGGCATTACTGACCAATAAGACCCTGGCTGGAAGAGTTGAAGGCCCTAGGCGAAGCCGAGGGACTTTAACCCAGCCAGGGCATTATTGGCCAGTAATGCCCTGTTCTGAGGGGATTATTACTATTATTGGCTAAATGTAGGCTTTTTTTTATAAATAATAGACACTTTTGTATAGTTATAAATATTTTTTTATTAAAATAAAATGGTAAATACATTAAAGCACCTCTATATACACTTAGGTCTTGCCCCCACACACACTGGAGCTCTATACACACACACACAACACCTCTACACACACACACACACACACACACACACACACACACACACACACACACACACACACACACACACACACACACACACACACACACACACACACACACACACACCAGCTCAAAACACAACACAGAAGCTCTATACACACACACACACACAAACTGCTGCTACACACACATGCTACACCCATAAACATTGCTGCTGAAACGGACACACACACAGCAGCAGCTCTACACACACAACACAGCAGCTCTACACACACAACACAGCACCTCTACACATACAACACAGCACCTCTACACACACAACACAGCACCTCTACACACACAACACAGCACCTCTACACACACAAACTATTGCTACACACACTCTACACCCATAAACACTGCTGCTGACACTGACACACACACATACACACAGCACCTCTACACACACACACACACAGCAGCGCAACACACAACATAGAAGCTCTACACACACACAAAAACTGCTGCTACACACACATGCTACACCCATAAACATTGCTGCTGACACACACACACACACACACACACACACACACACACACACACACACTGCAGCCACAAACAAACTGCAGACAGCAACTTACTTATTTGCAGACCCTCTCTCTCCCCCCCAATTCAACTGAATCTGCTCAGTCAATTTCAGTCAGCTCGGGAGGGGGAGGAGTCAACCTGTTGCTGATACTTCCTGACCAATCCCCTGCCCTGTCTCAGAGCTGTTCTGAAAGCTGATTGGCTGGAAATAAAAACATTTCACAGCTGCAAAAATTCCGTCCATTATCCAATCAGTAATGCCCAGAATTTAACCAATCAGAGAACAGGGATTTCAATAATGCCCAGAATTTTACTGCTTTAGCCTATAATATATATTATTATATATAATATAGGCTAAAGCAGTAATATATTATTATTTATTATATACAAAAGTGTAGCCATGCATATGTAACGGGTATTCCCTATGAATACAGCCGCTACTACCTGCTGTGCAACCTGTGTGGCTCTCAGGAGCCTAAGCCTCCGCTTGGGGAACCTGGGGTACATACATATTATACATCTCTTGGTGCAACGCCTCCACCTGGGAGGGATCCCAACGGAGTGGGAGGAGGCCCTCACAGGAAACAACCACACAAAGCGAGCAAATGTAAAACAGGACTGGCTTTACTGCATAGCAAACATATATCAACACAAATCAACATGCGCCACGGCGGACGCTAACCACAATGGGCGTCACGGCGGACGCTAACCACACTAGGTGTCACGGCGGACGCTACCACCTCTAGGCGTCACGGCGGACGCTAACCTCCCACAGTGTGACCCCACCCTGTGTCCAGTAACCCCCACCCAAATGTCTCGCACTCCCAGAGTCAAATACCACTGTGCATATGTGTGTGTGACTGCGCAGCCACTATGTTTGGTGATAGGCCTGGTTGGTGCACGTGAGTTGCAGGTTACCTGCCCGGGCTCCAGCCACGGGTACCGCGATATCAATCCGCACGATCCGACGTTGTCCTCCACACCGCGTGGGTTGAAAGTCCAGCGCGAACAATGTCTCTCCTAGTCTTAGGGTCTTTGGTGGTGTTCTGAGCCCAGAACCCACCTCGCAGGGCTGCACGGCTTCGGCACTGTGTCCCTGACTACTTGACCAAATAATGGGGCAGTGTCCCTATCTAGGGCCTGTCCCTAAGCTCCACAAGCTATTAGGTGGCTCAGGACCTAACTGGGACCTTGGGGGCTGCTGGCCTATGCAGAGGGTCACTGACCCCTGCATCCACCTCTTACCCCTAGCTGGTCCGGATCCTGACTGACTGCGTGGCTGCAAAACCCCGCGAAATGTATCTCTCTATCCCCAGGCAAAATCCTTCAGCCCTATTGGCTCCCTGGCGTCAGGTGTCTCTGCCCCTATGCACCCTGGGGGCTGGCATACTCGTCTCGCGCATGCGCGAGCTATCTGGGGCCTCCCGTGCTGTCCTTTTCCACTGCGCATGCGCAACAGCCTTAGGTATGGCGGCGCCCTGCTTCCCGAGCCGCCGAGCCGGTGGTAACGCGATCGCGGCCTTAGCGACGGCCCGATCGCGTCCCCGGCCTGCTCGCCACTCGCGTCCCTAGCTACCAGGGATTGATCTCTCTCTTCGCGCGCCGGCCCCCCCTCACTCCCTCGCACACAGCGTCTGGCGAGAAGGGAGGAGGGGGTCAGCCATGACAGGGGGGACCTGGCTACACATAATAATGACTGCGTACATCTTCTCTGTTGGCAGTAAGTCCTGGTAAGTACAGGCCTGCCAACAGTAGTTATGGAGGTTTTCCCTCACACCCTGGTGTGGTGCCCTGTGTAAGGAAGGGAGTGGCTGTATGCTCTGAGTCCCTGGATAGTGACATCAGAGATGCGCCTTCCCCCTGAGGTATAAAGGGCACAGCACTGTCAGTTAGTGTTGAGTTAGCCAGCAGTTGTGTGAAGCAGCTGGTAAAATGTATGCTCCTGCATAAGGGATTGGAGGAATACTTTTGTGACCCTAGTGCTGTAACTAGCGGTAGCAGAGTGACCAATTAAGTCTGTCTAAGCCACACTGTGTCCAGGGACCTGGCGCAGTGGTGATCTCTCTAGGAGAAAGGGAATCCCACTTCAATACGGGAGGGCATACCTGGCAAAGGGACAGCACGACGAGATGTGCGGCTAGAGCCGGCAGCTGCATGGGGCAGTCTGCTACATCCCAATCCACAATAAAGATGCCATGTTCAAAGAAACCCCCACTGTGTGAGTGTGAGATTACTCAACAGTGGCAGTCACCACCGAGAAGGAGTTCCTCACCAGGACCATCTCCCTGCAGAAGCATAGATCCTGATGAGGTGGAGGCGCTGCACATGAAGTAAGTTGGACTCGTAACCACTACCTCAGATACCTGTCCTGCTGCCATCCTCTATAACACCAAGCGGGAGACTCAGGAGTCCTGTTACTTGCAGGTGCACCACCACACACGACCTTGTAATGGGGACCGGTTAGACCACACGGCCAATGTGAGATTGGGTGGGTCAGACAAGGGGGGTCCAGCCGTTACATTTGGAGGCGCTGCTGAGATACCTGTTAACAGGACAGGCTTTTGCTAGGCACACATTAGGAAACAGGGAAAGTGTCTGCTGCCACTTTGTGCTGCGTGGGACGGAGCCAGGGGTAGTCGGGGAGCTGCTGGAGCTGCAGGCCGCACAGACGCCTTGGGATCCGTAAGGGGTTAGTGAGTCTGGAGCAGGGGGGCTATTGCTGTCCTAGTCGCCTTGAGGTAGCGCTAGCGGGGGACGCCTGAAGGGGTAAACTGGTAACTTAGGGCAGGAAATCTGGAAGGGTCCGCACTAGGCTAGCCAACAGTAGGTCGACGCCCAAAGTACTGCATGGAAGAGCCAGAGTACTCTAGTCTCCATTCCAGATCACTTGACCAAGGAGCACAGACTGAAGGAAAGCGTTACAGTAGACACTGAGAGAGTGAGCCTAGCCTGAGGTAGTGCAAACACGAGTCAGATCTACGTTAGGTACACAAGGTGGTGCACAAGGCATGTTTGTTGTACGGATGTGGTGGCTGCCCCGCAGAGCGGAGCTCCATGTAAAAGAACCCCGTGTTCAATGATCAAGAGAGACCTGTCAGAATGGCAGGGAGAGAGACCCATCAGAATGGAGGATCTGCACAGAGTAGAAGGTCCAGGATGGCGGGGAGAGAGAACCGCAAGAATGGAGGATCTGCACAGAGCAGAAGGTCCAGGATTGCGGTCAGAGGAAGAACACACATATGAACTGTGCGTGGACGAAGAACAAGCTACAGAAGAGACTTGTGTGAGTTTGTTGTGGAATGGCGTGAAAGCCGTGGCTGAGCCGTGTTTATCATGTTTTTGTTCTCGGGATGATACCCCTGAGAATAATGAGCATGACAGTGTTATCCGATGGGAGGAACGAAATGGACTTTGTTATACCCCAATTAACAAACAGCCAGACGCTACCTCAGATGGGAAAAAGGACAATACTTACCAAGATGGCGGTTCCCGCGTTCCCGGGACACCGCGTGGGCATGCTGCAGAAAGTCTTGCAACTTTGCAGTTTGCTAATTGTTGGTCAGGATTGGCGCCAACGAGAAAACTCCACCCCGATGGGGAGTTTGGCGCGAAAGCTGGAGCCGCGCCCTCATGGACTATGACTCACTCTGCACCTGTGCTTGGTCAGCCTACAAGTCTACCAGACATTCCCCTAGTTTCAACCAGGGGGAGTGGTTTGCAGTTCCACCGGATATCGATGGAGAAAGAAGAAGGAGGGGTTGCCAAACCCGCCCCTGCCCTTCAGTTGCGAAGAGCCATTGACCAGTACAGACCTCTGAGACGAGTGCCTCCGCTGGTGAATATGGCTGAAGTTGCTAGTAAAGTGGACCAGAGTCCGTTGATCTCTACTCATCCCTACTCGGCTCCAGGAGGCTTCCTGGTCATCCGTGTGGAGACTGTGGTGTGTCTTTGCCTGCAGTGCAGACTGCCGGGCGGAGCCGTGGGCAGCGAGGCCCGATGCCCCCACTGTGGACTGCAGTACATGTGGTCCATGACCACTTTTGTACCGGTACAAGCGGTGGGAGTAGCAGGAAATGTCCCGATGCCAATCGACGAGCAGCCGGGAGCCCTATGGAATGAGAGTGCAGGTCCCGAGGAGTCGGAGTCAGGTTCGGTGCTCCCGACGGAGAAACCCGGCCATCGGAGAGGTGATCACCGAGGAGTCCATCGCTGGTCTCCTACTGGGATGCCCAGACCGGACTGCGGATTGGAATCCTCGGACGAGGAGTGTGCTGGGCTGTCGAGTGCGATGGTCAGAGAAAGAAACTGTCATACTATTGGTATGCCATGGAGAGATGCCATTCCCTGTGGTGTAGAGACGCGGAGTAGAGTGTCTCCAGTACCGCGACCACCCGATCGCCGGAGTCCCACTGCCGTGGTGACTAGTGGATCGGAAGGAGGTCGATCCACCCCGACCCTGCGAGGTACTAAGATGACACCGTGCCTGTCGCAGACCCAGGGGGTGGAGGAGAAGGAAGAGCGAGTCCAGAGCCAGACTGGATCGCGCAGCAGACGGGCGTTGCCAGATGTCCTCGTGGAGGAAGAGATCCCGATTGGGGATCCAACCCAAGATGGCGTCGAAGCACTTGCGTGCGTGGAGGAGATTCCGGATGACCAGAGCGGCATCGAGTGGGAGATGCTAGCGCCTCTGCGGTCGAGCAGCGGAAGTCGATCCCCTACTACCAGGGGGAGCGGGCGTTCGAGCTGGAGAGCAAGAAGCCCAGCTGCTGGAGTCAAGAAAGGACTTTGTGGCGAACTCAAGGCAGGTATTGCTGGAGAGCAGGTCGTAACCCTGTCAATACCTACCGTTCGGTCCCGTCCCTCAACCCCGTCCACTCCCAAAATTAGCCCCAAGGCCATAGTTAAAGCCCCAGTCCCCGTCACTCCGTCATTCGGGTCCACTTCTAGTTTGGGGGCGTCAGGGGATTCCCGGGGTCCTATTCAAGTACGGACTGGAAGCTTGGACTGGGGAACGTCCGATGATGGATCGGAGGGTGGAGGGAGGATTTCTCGACATGGGTCGATGGCCAGCGAAAGTTATAGTGCGCTGGGTATTGAGGGCGGAAATTGGTCACAAAGTAAGAGCCAAGTGGGGCGATCTGAGGGTACGTCCGGGGTATCTTCGGGTGGGCCTGATGAGGAGTCAATAGAGGAGTCTATAGAACCTATCTCCGAAGAACGGAAGGAGACTAGGTGGTGGGCCCCGTTGTACGAGGGGTATGTCGCCTGGTTCGACCGCACCCGATTTATCCTAGAAAGGGAGGGGGTGGTTGATCACTGGTGGGCTGCCGGGGACTTTGATGACGAGGCATATCTTAGGGCCCTAAGGGTAAGGTGGGACCGCATCCAGGCAGGCCTTATTACCCCAAGGGGATCCGAAGGGCTGGATGACCCGGTAGAGGCAGATGAGCCCCTGTCATGGGTGCTGCCATGGTCGGCTGGCAAAAGTAAATTGACTAGGAGTTGCCGAGCTGAACGGGCTATTGCGGCTAAGTATAAAAGGTCGCATGGGCTTGAGTACCCATATGTACCGGAACCTCTAATGAGAGAAATAGAGGAAAATAGAGAAAGGTGGCTCAAAACCGATATTCAGTACTATATCGTAGATAAAGGGGGAGCCATTAAAGGAATTCAGGCCGAGCAGAGGGTGTCCCAACTTATGCGGGTCTGGAAGATAGGACGCAGTGTGTACATGCACAAAGTGGTATATTGCAACGAGCGAGGGTTACCACGGGAATACAGCGTGACTGTGCATGATACCACGGGGCGGGAGGTGAAGAAGCCAGATCCTCGACATTATTATTGAGTGCCAAATTAGAGTGGTCTGCTTTTTCTTTAGCGCTCCCTGCTGGTCAGTGAGTGAGATGGGCTTGCATTATTATGTCAATGTGATGATGTTTGCCATGTTATTTGTGTGTTCTTTTGCAGTGTTTCCTGGCGCAAGGTACACCAAATTTAGGTCCCAGCCGGGACGGTGGGTATTAACCAGGGGGAGTATGTAGCCATGCATAATAATGACTGCGTACAACAAATTTAGGTCCCAGCCGGGGACGGTGGGTATTAACCAGGGGAGTATGTAGCCATGCATAATAATGACTGCGTACATCTTCTCTGTTGGCAGTAAGTCCTGGTAAGTACAGGCCTGCCAACAGTAGTTATGGAGGTTTTCCCTCACACCCTGGTGTGGTGCCCTGTGTAAGGAAGGGAGTGGCTGTATGCTCTGAGTCCCTGGATAGTGACATCAGAGATGCGCTCCTGCCCCCTGAGGTATAAAAGGGCACAGCACTGTCAGTTAGTGTTGAGTTAGCCAGCAGTTGTGTGAAGCAGCTGGTAAAATGTATGCTCCTGCATAAGGGATTGGAGGAATACTTTTGTGACCCTAGTGCTGTAACTAGCGGTAGCAGAGTGACCAATTAAGTCTGTCTAAGCCACACTGTTGTCCAGGGACCTGGCGCAGTGGTGATCTCTCTAGGAGAAAGGGAATCCCACTTCAATACGGGAGGGCGTACCTGGCAAAGGGACAGCACGACAAGATGTGCGGCTAGAGCCAGCAGCTGCATGGGGCAGTCTGCTACATCCCAATCCACAATAAAGATGCCATGTTCAAAGAAACCCCCACTGTGTGAGTGTGAGATTACTCAACAGTGGCAGTCACCACCGAGAAGGAGTTCCTCACCAGGACCATCTCCCTGCGGAAGCATAGATCCTGATGAGGTGGAGGCGCCTGCAGCATGAAGTAAGTTGGACTCGTAACCACTACCTCAGATACCTGTCCTGCTGCCATCCTCTATAACACCAAGCAGGAGACTCAGGAGTCCTGTTACTTGCAGGTGCACCACTACACACGACCTTGTAATGGGGACCGGTTAGACCACACGGGCCAATGTGAGATTGGGTGGGTCAGACAAGGGGGGTCCAGCCGTTACAAAAGGATAATACAAAGTATTACATTGCGTTATTCAGGCTTCTGCCGGCTTTATTTCGTCCCACTAAGGGATTGCAGCTTTAACAGATACATGTGAGGCACGCAGCCATTGACCTTCAGCAGTGTGTTCTTACATCACTGGAACTCAATATTTCAGACACTTTTAGTCTATGGTCCCAGTCCTCCCTGCTGCATGCACACCTGGTGGCATGGTGGCGCTACAGAGACTACAGCCGCGATCGGCAGTCTGTAGGGGAGCTCTAGGTGAGTGGGGGGTGGCATGACGGGGGGCGCGGCCATGACAGGGCCGACCACGTGACCTGCATCGTGGCACGGGAAGAAAAAATTCTTGTCTTCCCTGCTAGCGTACGCATCACAGTGCTTTGCGTGCCCACCCACACACACAGCCACTGGGGCCTGTGCTGTTTTGTGTTGCGCACACGCCGTATCACGTGCCACCATGACCACTGGGGACTCAGCCTAAGAAACAAAATCATAAACATAATACCTACTCCTCTATGGGACACTTACTATACAGCAGCATAAACCTCTCTAATTGTTGCTGGCCAACAAACCTGGTTCACAGCTTAAAAAACACACTCCATTTAGGGTTACTATATACTGTACACCAGGCATGTCAAACATGCGGCCCGCGGGCCGCATGCGGCCCGCAACGGATATTTTTGCGGCCCCCTCACAACCAGCGTGGCAGTCGTGTGTTGGCGAGCATGTGGGCGGCGGTTAAAAGTTTTGGCCGCGGGAGAAGCGAGCGCGGGTGTGGGGGAAGCGAGCAGCACGGGCGGAAGTAAAATCTGTCCTGCAGGGGCTGGAGGCGTACGGTGGCCGGGTGCAGTCAATCTGCACTCGTGCCTGTGTGGGAGGACACGGGGGCGGAGTCAAAACCCCGGCGGAGAGACTGCATTCTCTGTGTGTGTGTGTGTGTGTGTCACTGTGTGTGTGTGTCTGAGTGTCAGTGTCAGTGTCAGTGTGTGTGTGTGTGTGTGTGTGTGTGTGTGTGTGTGTGTGTGTGTGTGTGTGTGTGTGTGTGTGTGTGTGTGTGTGTGTGTGTGTGTGTGAGTGTGTGTGTGTGTGTGTGTGTGTGTAAAGCTGGCCTGCTGGGACTGGAGTCGGACGGTGGCCGGGTGCAGTCATCCTGCACACATGCCGTGTGTGGGAGGACAGCGGGGGCGGAGCCAACAGCTGAGATAGCTGCAAAAGACATCTGTGAGACTGCCCTCCTGCCTGGAATAAGGTAAGGACAAGGGGGTGGGGGGGGGAGAGAGGCGAGAGGATGATGGGGCATGGGGGGGGTGGAGAGGATGATGGGGCATGTGGGGGGTGGGGAGAGGATGATGGGAGCATGAGGGGGGGGGGAATATGATGATGGGGCATGGGGGGGGGAATATGATGATGGGGCATGGGGGGGGGAATATGATGATGGGGGCATGGGGGGGGGGAAATATGATGATGGGGCATGGGGGGGGGGAATATGATGATGGGGCATAGGGGGGGAATATGATGATGGGGCATGGGGGGAGAATATGATGATGGGGCAATGGGGGGGGGGAATATGATGATTGGGCATGAGAATATGATGATGGGGCATGGGGGGGGGGAATATGATGATGGGGCATGGGTGGGGAATATGATGATGGGGGCATGAAGGGGGGGAATATGATGATGGGGCATGAAGGGGGGGAATATGATGATGGGGCAGGGGGGGGGGGGGATATGATGATGGGGCATGGGGGGGGGAATATGATGATGGGGCATGGGGGGGAATATGATGATGGGGCATGGGTGGGGGGGAATATGATGATGGGGGAGGGGAATATGATGATGGGGCATGGGGAGGGGGGGAAATATGATGATGGGGCATGGGGGGGGGGAAATATGATGATGGGGCATGGGGGGGGGGGAAATATGATGATGGGGCATGGGGGGGGGGGGGGGAATATGATGATGGGGCATGGGGGGGGGGGGGGGAAATATGATGATGGGGCATGGGGGGGGAAATATGATGATGGGGCATGGGGGGGGGAAATATGATGATGGGGCATGGGGGCCAGCCTGGGCAGATAAAGATGGGAGGCAGGGGGTGGGGAATACGATGATGGGGCATGGGGGCCAGTCTGGGGAGATGAGATCATGATGAGGGGGGAGGTGGGGGGTATTTTTTAAATGTATTGGGGAGGTGGAGCTATTTTTTAAATTTATTGGGGAGTTGGGGGCTATTTTTTAAATGTATTGGGGATGTGGGGCTATTTTTTAAATGTATTCGGGGAGTGGGGGTATTTTTAAAATGTATTCGGGGGGTGTGGGGTTATTTTTATATGTATTCGGGAGTGTGGGGGTATTTTTTAATATGTATTTGGGAGTGTGTGTGTGGGGGGGGGGGAGAGAAGAGAGGGGGGGAGAGAGAGAGAAGAAGGGATTGAGCGAATGGGGGGGGAGAAGGGAGATGGGTGGGGAGACAGAGAATAGAGGGGATTGAGCGAATGGGGGGGGGGGGAGGGAAGGGAGAGAGAATAGGGGGAGACAATGGGAGAGGGTGAGAGAAAATGGGGGGGGAAGTAGAGAGAGAATGAGGACAGGGCCGCCAACAGGCCCGGTGAGTCAGTCAACTACCCTCTCTCTCTCTCCCCCACCCTCTCTCTCTCTCTCCCCCCCTCTCTCTCTCTCTCCCCCCCCACCCTCTCTCTCTCTCCCCCACCCTCTCTCTCTCCCCCACCCTCTCTCTCTCGCCCCACCCTCTCTCTCTCCCCCACCCTCTCTCTCTGTCCCCCACCCTCTCTCTCTCCCACCCTCTCTCTCTCTCCCACCCTCTCTCTCTCTCCTCCCACCCTCTCTCTCTTTCCCACCCTCTCTCTCTTTCCCACCCTCTCTCTCTTTCCACCCTCTCTCTCTCCCCCACCTTCTCTTTCTCTCTCCCCCCCACCTTCTCTTTCTCTCTCCCCCCACCCTCTCTCTCCACTCTCTCCTCCCACCCTCTCTCTCCCACCCTCTCTCTCCCACCCTCTCTCTCCCACCCTCTCTCTCCCACCCTCTCTCTCTCTCTCCACCTTCTCTCTCTCTCTCACTCCCACCTTCTCTCTCTCTCTCTCTCCCACCCTCTCTCTCTCTCCCACCCCTCTCTCTCTCCCACCCTCTCTCTCTCTCCCACCCTCTCTATCTCCCACCCTCTCTCTCTCCCACCCTCTCTCTCTCCCACCCTCTCTCTCTATCTCCCACCCTCTCTCTCTCTCTCCCCACCTTCTCTCTCTCTCCCCCACCTTCTCTCTCGTCCCCCACCTTCTCTCTCTCTCCCCCACCTTCTCTCTCTTCTCCTCACCTTCTCTCTCTCCTCCCCCACCTTCTCTCTCTCCCCCACCCTCTCTCTCTCTCTCTCTCTCTCCCACCCTCTCTCTCTCTCTCCCACCCTCTCTCTCTCTCTCCCACCCTCTCTCTCTCTCCCACCCTCTCTCTCTCTCCCCCACCCTCTCTATCTCCCACCCTCTCTATCTCCCACCCTCTCTCTCTCCCTCTCCCCCACCTTCTCTCTCTCTCTCCCCCACCCTCTCTCTCTCCCACTCTCTCTCTCTCTCTCTCTCTCTCTCTCTCTCTCTCTCTCTCTCTCTCTCTCTCCCCCTCCCTCCCACCCTCTCTCTCCCACCCTCTCTCTCCCACCCTCTGTTTGTCACCCTCACCCACTCTCTCTGTTTTATCTTAACTGCACTGTACCTACACCGAAATAACCTATTCTGCTTTCTTCCAGATCTGACTCAAGTTTCACACGGGAGACATCGGAAGACAGGTAGATAACACCTCCCCTCCAGTATAGTACCTTGAGGGACTGCGGATCAGGTAAGATCCCAGGTGGGATTGCTGCTTTGGAAATTGTTAAGAGGGGGCATCCTGACACTGGTTAATGTGTTCAGAAGTCATTCACGTCTGGCTTTTTTTTTGGTTCGGTTAGTGAGGTCAACACACACACACACACACACACACACACACACACACACACACACACACACACACACACACACACACACACACACACACACACACACTACTTTTCGAAATAAACCTACGTTTCTATGAAAATGTAAGTTGTTTTTTTTTGCGGCCCACCTAGACTTAAACCTTGTTTATTTGGCCCTTGTTAGCATTTGAGTTTGACATGCTTGCTGTACACAATAATTTTCACAGTCTTTAGGCACAGAAATATACATTGAGTTCTTATCTGGTAGATGGGGACAGTGTTCCAATAGATTCTGTGCAATCCTTCCGGATACTGCAAGACATGAAGGGGGCGTCCTCCCCAAACGGGATACAGGGGAGCAGCGTGCCTCCAGCCTCCAGGCTCTAGGAGAGGGACAAACAGCAAACCTTTCTGCCTTAAATACTGTACCTGTTCCTGTGATAAGGTGAGTAGGTGAGGGGGAACCAGAACCACTATAAACTTTGGTCTGGACTTTCTATCCACCAGCCTCTGTAAATGTGAAGCTGTGGAATGGATCCTTTTATACTATTTCTGCACTTTCTGACCTAAATCCGACAGAAAACTGGACATCCAGATATCCTTGGACAATGTCACAATATAAACTGTACATAGAAAAAGGCCCAGGGTTAGGTGAAATGTTACCAGCAGCAAGGAAGAGCACAGAGAGAGTGGAGATGGAAAGATGATTTGTGAGTGCAAACTTTTCTACAAGTTGCCATAGATAAGAAAGTCAAACCGCGCTCTTGCTTCCTAACAGGATCTCGTAGTGGATCAACTCTTCCCTCTTGCAGCTGATGTGATGTGAAGGCACCCCTCCTCCACAGGTCCCGTCGCAGGATGGCTCCAAACGCGGGCAACAGCAGGGAATAAAACACAAAAGCACACCGAGGGTCAAGATTTAATTAAAACATGTTAGTAGTAGTTACAATAAAAACTTACATATAAGGGTAAGTACATCCAGTATTAAGGTGCAGAGGAAACAGTCCTGGTGGTGTCCTGGGCATAAAGAGATGGTGCAGAGGCTTACAAGGTAGACCCACGTGCTGGGGCTGCCTGGCTCAGCACCATATAGTTCTTACTTCCGGGTTGCAGCTTCTCGCAGGACCCGTGAATAGTAGCCCGCCTCAAATGCCGGTTTCCCAGAGAAACTCACTCCGGCGTGCCGAAGGGTCTCTGGTTGTTGATGGGACAGCTGGGGGTAGGTACACCTGTGGGCTGACTTCTAGCTGCACCGTAGGGCTTTTTTTTCGGTGCAGCTAGAAGTCAGCCCACAGGTGTACCTACCCCCAGCTGTCCCATCAACAACCAGAGACCCTTCGGCACGCCGGAGTGAGTTTCTCTGGGAAACCGGCATTTGAGGCGGGCTACTATTCACGGGTCCTGCGAGAAGCTGCAACCCGGAAGTAAGAACTATATGGTGCTGAGCCAGGCAGCCCCAGCACGTGGGTCTACCTTGTAAGCCTCTGCACCATCTCTTTATGCCCAGGACACCACCAGGACTGTTTCCTCTGCACCTTAATACTGGATGTACTTACCCTTATATGTAAGTTTTTATTGTTACTACTACTAACATGTTTTAATTAAATCTTGACCCTCGGTGCGCTTTTGTGTTTTATTCCCTTTTCTACAAGTTGCATAAATACAGTATGTGTTCTGGGATGAGTACAGGAAGCATAAATGTTAATGTGTGAAGAGTAGTAAAGAGGGAAGGAGTTAAGGGGAATATGAACACAACAAGGAGGATGGAAGAAGGAACAAACAAGTTTGGAGAGGAGTGCAGTGATAGTGAGCAGGAAAAGGAGAGGAGACATGATGGAGGAGTGGAGTGGGGTCTGAGAAAAAGTATAGTGCAGGGGCGGTATAAGGATCAGTAGCACAAACATGGGGGTTTGCACCCCCCAAGAATTGGAATCGTGCTTACATTGGCCCAGTACTCTTCCCCACAGCATTGAAACTGATTCCCGGGGAGAGCACAGAGCCTCTGTAGGGGAGCAGCCCTCATTATCGACATTGTTACATCATGTGACTCTGCATCTTCATGATGACGCGACTTCACATGCCGATGCATTGCCATGACAACATGCCATCATCTGATGCAGCGACATAACATGGTGATGAGTAGCCATGACAACACAATGTCACGTGATGCAGAGACGTAGATGGGCTGGGCTGGTAAAAACTGCACCTCATCTATCAGAACTTATGACTGCGTCCCTGATACGGATATAGTTCTGCATCATGAGATTAGTCGGTAAACGTGCAGTGATGCAGCATAGCCTTAAGGACGCTGTCTTGGTGGTTAAAGGTCTTTCTTTCTTTCCTCAGAATGTGAAGACCGATGCATTGTATGTGCAAAGTTTATAGTTTCAATTTTAGTTCAAATCCAAGACAAGTAATATGTAATATGTATTCAAGATGAATCGCTCTAACTAAATCCGCCAATGAAAATATTCTTGATTTCTCACCAGCTCTAGAATAGGATATTAAATATTATTTAGTAACGTATAAATTTAAAAGCAAAACAATCCTATGTTTATATGGATTTAGAAGCATTCTACATACAAAGCAATAAGACAAGTCGAGAGAGAATATGGACACAAGAACTGTGCACAGAGAAAGGATATTATACATATAATCGAGGAAGAAAATGTTGTATAATGGATGATTTTTATGGCAGACATTTCCTCATGGAGTTACCAGAGTTGGCTCCTCTCTCCACTCTTTCTCCCCTCACTCTACTCTCCCCTCTGTCCCCTCTCTCCGACTATAATGTATATACATACACATTAACTACTCATGCTTGTCTCAGCTATTGTCCTTTACCACTGCTTGCAGTGACTGAAGAAGTCAGACCTGCAGCAGATAAAAGGATCAATTTGCTGAGACAAAAGATGATATCATGTCGTGACAAATTACAGAGGTGCTGTGTCTAAATGTGTTCAAGCAATAACTGCTATATAACAGCCATATCAGCAGGACTGCTATGTGCCTCCTGCATACGCGTACTGCATGTAAAGCAGACGGTCTAACTGTAGACTGCTGTTATTCAGGTCACACATAAGCAGCTTGCCAGCAGCTTGGCAGTCATCGCTGCTAGGCCCCCTGCAGGCCAGTCTGCTAATGCATAGAATACATCTGAAAAAGAAGTCATTAGAAGTGACAGGTAGCCATAAACTTGAGGGCAGGATTTTGTCCTGTCGTCTCAGCAGTACCCTGTCTTCTTTTGTCTTGCAGGGATTATGGAACATACACAGATACAAAGGCACATTATAAAATAGCAGGAAAACCTGAGACCAGGATATGAACTTGAATTCTTTCTATACAGCAGCATTGTTAAAACAACCAAAAAAACACAATGTAAAGAGCAATGTAAGGAATATTTACGTTTTTGTCAATTTCTTGCTGTTCTATTATTTGAAATTGTCTGACACTTTACATGCATATGGGAAAAGTACAATGATAGAGGATATATACTGTATTCTGCCGGAGGACTTCTAAGGGAGCTGGCAAGTGCAAATGTGAGGAGTGTCGGAGTACATAGTTTTAAGGTAAAACGGGTGTTTATTCCCAAAAGATAAAGACAGACTTGTGTGTTACACAAACATTGCTGTGTAAGGTATGTAAAGCAAGAATACAAACTATTTAAAAGCAGACTAGATGAATATTACACAGATAAAATAATAGAATGAACACAATACCCTTCCAGTTATCTCAAGAATGATAATAATAAACTCAATGAACTAATACAAAGGTGCGCAAACTAGGGGTGCAAGATTTTTTTGGGGGGGGTGCGGCAGTTACAGAGGCCCAGCGCGCTTCCCCAAGGCATTTAAATTAAATGCCTGGGGGACTGGGCAAGGCCTCTGTAACTCACTTACTGTGATTCGGCCAGCTACGGGCGATGCCATGGCAATGTGGTGACCAATTACGCAGTGGGATCACGTGATGTCCCATGACCCCACAATGTCATTTGACGCTGGCTTACAGGTAAGGGGGGGGGGGGCGCGAGCACTGGGGCAGGCAGGGGGGCGCAGTGCCAGAAGTTTGAGCACCCCTGCACTAATACATCTAATAGTTTGGTATAATTCTTAAAATATATTTAATTAGCTGAAAGTCTTAAATAAATCTGTTCTATAGTATTAGAAAAGCTTAACTTTTTTCCCCCCATTTGATTTCTATAGTAGCTTTTAACCCACATCCAACTCAGTGCAAGATCTTTGCAACACTTTACTGTTTGGGATATTTTGTTGCAAATGTTCCCAAAAGTTTGAGCTGTAAACGGTAACAATAGATAATATTACTTTAGTCATATTGGGATACATTGTAGCTACTGAGTTACACTGACTGAAGCAACCATTCTGTTAGGCACAAAGCAGGATGTTGACAGATTTAAAAGAGGAGCACCAAACGATTGCCAGCTTAGGTTAGAATGTACAATTATACATTGCCACATACTTTACATATAAAAATAATAATCATAATAAAAATATATTAGAAAGTAGTATTGCTGCTTTAACCTGAGAATTAATTTAAAAAAAGTATTCTCCTTGTAAATGTAAACAATGGTTATACTCCAATATTTAACAACTGGTTCCCGCAGCAAAATAATTGATACAGTACATGGTGGCTTGCATGGGGCAGTGCAGGAGACTTCGTGCAGCACGTATACATACGGTACTCAGAATCATGGTGAAGGCAACTGCAGCCCTTTGGTGTCTTACCTGGGGTTGCGGTGGCGCTCCGTTCTCACTCACAGGAGAATAAAATAGCCACAATGGGAGTGGAAGGTCATGTTGCTAGTTTTCATGGTGGCAGGGATGGCATTACCAGGAGCCTGCTGGCTGCAGTGGGTGGGGCCATTGATGAATGTTTGACAGGGGAGGCGCAAGGGACAGGAGCTGAAGATGGGAGAGAGGGGTGCTGTGGACAGGAGTTGAAGGAGGGGGAATAGGGGTGCTGGGGGACGAGCTGAAAGAGGTGGAGAATGCTGGTCTTGTAGGGCCAGCTTGATGGCGGTGCCACTGGTGCCACTGCAACGAGCCCCACGGTTACAGAGGCCCCACGCTCTTCCCTGTAGTTCTTTGTCTCCTTCCCTGGTCTTTTGATTTTGGTGTAGTATCTTTTTTATATACTATTTATGTCGCAGTCACTTGCCAATTGTGAGAATCTTTTTTATATGTAGTGGGATTTCTCTTGCCTTTTTTCTATATACGCATATGTATAGTACGAAAATGTATATGTGTATCTGTGTAAATATACACATTTGGACCAAGGGGCTCTTTACCCGTAGCTCCTTCGGGAGATGCCCCCGCGGCCGGAAGGCCCATTTGAGAGGTTCCCTCCATAGGATTCTCAGAGGTGGCATTTATTACAGTCTCTGGGCCAACCTCTGTATTTTCATCTTCTCCATCAATTGAAACAGTGGGCACTTCCAATTCGTTGTCCCCTACTTGAGGTATGGGAAGCAGATGATTCCTATGCCATACCTTTACCCGGCCTTCTGAATCCTTGATGCGGTACACCGGGAGGCCAGGCATCTGTGATTCTACCTCATACACCCCATTTCTCCACTGATCAGCCAATTTGTGCTTCCCAGGAATGCCTAAATTACGAAGAAGAACAGCATCCCCCGGGCGAATCTCTTTATGCCTCACCTTGTGGTCATAGCGTCTTTTGTTGCTTGCATTTAATTGCGCCGCCGTCTTTTCCGCCAATTTATAGGCCTGCTGTAGACTGTCTTGTAGTCTTTGTACATATCGGAAATGCGTCCTGTTGGATACCCCATCGGTAGATATCCGCAGTCGCACATCCACGGGCAGTCTAGCTTCCCTTCCAAACATCAAGAAGTATGGAGTATACCCGGTAGACTCGTGGCGAGAACAGTTATATGCATGCACCAGTGTCTCCACATGCTTGCTCCACTCCGTCTTCTGAGAGCCTGTTAGTGTTCCCAGCATGTCAAGTAGCGTGCGGTTGAACCGTTCAGGCATAGCATCTCCTTCTGGGTGGTACGGGGTTGTTCGTGACTTAGCTATATTTAGCAACTTCAGCAGTTCTCTAATGAGAGAGCTCTCGAAATCTCGGCCTTGATCCGAATATAGCCGGTTCGGTAATCCATAACGAATGAAGTATTTTTTCCATAATACTCTAGCCACAGTCACCGCTCGTTGATCTTTGGTGGGGAATGCTTGGGCGTATCTTGTGTAGTGGTCCGTAATCACTAGTACATTACCGATGCCCCGGGAGTCTGGCTCGATGCATAAGAAGTCCATGCACACCAAATCCATGGGGCCAGAGCTTTTCAAATGTGCCATGGGGGCAGCCCGAGTGGGGAGAGTCTTCTCTGTATGCAGCGGGTACACTGTCGGCAATGCAATTCCACGGATTCTCTCATCTTCGGCCAGTAGAATCGGTCCAGAAGTAACCCAAATGTTTTGTCGACACCCAGATGGCCATGATCATCGTGTAGGGCCCTGAGGACCATATTCCGCAGAATCTTGGGCAGGAATAGCTGTCGCCGGTCGGGATGATTATGGTAGAGTATGACCCGATACAGGAGGCAATTGTCCAGTTCGAATTTCCCGAACTCGTTCAACAAGAGTTTCACCAATTCTCTGGGGGCTTTCTTAAGAATAGAGGGGTTTCCTTGCTGCAGGGCTTGGCGAGCTAATTCTACCACTGGGTCTTGAATTTGATGCTGCACTAGCTCGTTCCAGGAGATAATTTTGTCTTCTGTAAGGTTCATTCCCTCCAAGCCTCGGTAGGCCCGAGGGACAGCATGGGATTGACACCCTAATGAGTCTGCTACTCTTAGCTCCGAGAATGCGACCTGATCGTCGACTACTGTGGCTATGGAGCATAGAGCACGTGTACCAGGCCCCGGAATTTCTTCCCACACCTCCTCATCCAGGACAGGCTGGACAGCCCCTACGTTGGTGGGCCCTGGTTTATACTTGAGGTTGAAACGGTAGTTGGCCAGCGCCGCTAACCACCGATGACCTGTCGCATCTAATTTGGCGGACGTGTTAATGTATGTCATTGGATTATTGTCTGTCTTCAAACTGTACCCCATACAAGTAAGTCCAGCTTGTGGACAGGATAGTTCTGTTCACTTGGGGTCAAGCTTCGACTCGCATACGCCACGGGGCGGAGCCCTCTGTCATGTTTCTGGTGCAACACTGCTCCCAGTCCACTAAAACTGGCATCCACGTGTAGCACGTATTCGCGGTCAGGATCAGCATAGGCCAGTACTGGGGCCTGCGTTAGACTGGCTTTCAGTTTCAAGAACGCTTGCTCACAAGCAGGGGTCCATTTCTCTCCAAAGGGCATTTGCGCCGTGATGTTTTTCCTGCCCGTATCCTCAGGATAGATCTTTAAAAGGTTATTCAGGAGCTTAGCTTTGCTTGAGTAGCCCTCCACGAAACGCCGGTAGTAGCCACAGAACCCCAGGAAGGATCGGAGTTCTTGGACGTTACTGGGCCTGGGCCAATTCACTATGGCCTCTATCTTCCCTGGGTCGGTGGATATCCCTTCAGCTGATACAATGTGGCCCACGTAAGTCACGGACGTGCGGCAAAATTTACATTTATCCAGGGACAGTTTGAGTCCCTCCTTCTGAAGTCGATCCAACACCTTCATTAGCCGCTCCTCGTGCTCCTCCAATGTTTTACCGAACACTATAATGTCATCCAAGTACACTAAGCATTCTTGCGGGTTCATGTCTTCCAGGGTCTGTTCCATTAACCTCTGAAAGGTGGCAGGGGCCCCGCAGATCCCTTGTGGTCATACGGGTGAACTGGTAGAACCCTATTGGACAGATGAAGGCTGTTCTCTCCTGGTCTTCCAGATCCATGGGCACTTGATAGTATCCCAACCTCAAATCTAGTACACTGAACCATTTACTTCCCGTCAAGGCGTTCAGAAGGTCCTCAATGCGTGGAAGGGTATACTGATCAGGTACCGTATGATTGTTCAGTGTCCTATAGTCTACGCATAGACGTACCGTCCCATTCTTCTTGCGGACCACCACGATGGGAGAGGCATACGGACTGTGTGATCCTTGAACGATACCAGCTTTCTACATTTCGGCTAGTAATCTCCACACCTCTTCCACGTCTCGGGGAGCTATGCGGCAGGAACGCTCCCGGAACAGGGTGGTGTCGTTCATCCGAATGGTGCGGCGGGCGCTGCGACTGCACCCCACATCCATATCACTCGTGGAGAATACCTCTCGTCATTCTCCTAGCTTGGTCTGCAGTCTTTTTCTCCAGTCCTCCATTAGCGGCGAATCTCCGAAGTCAAATGCCAACAGGGGAGTTACTACATGGGTGGTGGCTGCCGGCCGGTCCTCTACGGCATTCTTTTTGGGTATCACGGGATAGATTCTACCCAGAGGCTGCCGACGATCAATGCACATGGGGTACGGGGAGATGTTCTGCACATATACCCAGGTTCTATTCGGAATTTTCCCTGGCCATTTCTTCACTGAAGCTAATATTTCATAGCCAAGCCGCTGATCATCCCGTGTCGTGCTCTCCAATGAGAATAGCTGATCCTCCGGACATCTATCCGGATAGTGGCAGGCCGCAATCATCATTCTCCCTTCCCCGGGAGGGATCTGGGTCACGCCCCACTCTTGACTGTACAGCATTCCATGCTCCTCTTCAGTCGCGATTTTACCGCAAGCGTCTTGTAGTGCCGGACACGTAGCGAGAGCCAGCAACGGGGCTTTGCCCGCTTCCTGTAAGTACATGCGGATCACCGATTGCACAATGTCGGTGTTGGTTCCCATGATTATCGGGGCACTGGGGTGGTCTTGTGGTTCTGGACACACTAAGGCTTCCACTTCCATGGGGTGGTGCTTACCGGTGTTCAGCTGGGGAATGTCCAGATGTACCTTCACCACTCCATCGATGGGGTAATCTTCGTGACACAACCCTCTCAACCGTAAAGAGTCAGCAGATAACAGCGGCAGCCGGTGTAAGTGTTGATCGTAGAAGGGCCGATACACTATGGTTACCTGAGACCCCGTATCCATCAATGCAGAAGCATAGATGCCTTCAATCACTACCCGGACGATGGCGGCTGGTCCGATCCGATTACTCGTCAAAGGCTGGGCCACGGCTCCGCCTTCCTGGGGAGTACACAGCATGGACTTGGCTGGTCGAGACGCCGTTTTCCGTAGGGAGGGGCAGCGCGCCCGAAGATGCCCCATCTTTCCACAAGCATAACACCGGAGTTGACTGAGGTAGGCATCATCTCGCACGGGTGGCGAGTTTCATCCCGACACAGGTCGCTCCCGGGCAGCTGTCGGCGCCTTCAAGTCCTCCTTGTCGGGGTCCCCACTCTCGGACATCTCAGCTTTAGCTTCCGACCTTTTGGTGTCCTTGTTCCCACTCGACGCCTTCTTCCCTGGGGTTAAGTCACGCCCCAGCAGCACAGTCTCATGTGCTTGGACCCGGTCCATTAGGTCATTAAACGCCAAGGCTTGTCCGGGTACGAGGCAGCCGCTGACACGTACGGACACCGGATGCAGTGGCAGGAGCCCCCTCAGTAGCTGGGGGTGCGCAGTCCGTCGGCATCCACCTTCGGCACCACCCCCTTTCTCACCAGAGTCCACAGATCCAGATGCAGACGTCTAAGGAAGTCGGACACCATTTCTCCCTCTTTCTGAGCCAGAGCATGAAACTTGGCCATCAGGGCATAGGCATCCACAGGGACCCCATAGGTCTTGGTAAGGCAGTAAATGAGGCCCGCCGCATCAGCGTCCGGGTGGTCGTCCCGATAGCAGTGCACCATGTGGGACGCTGGGGGTCGCAGACATTCAACGATACACTGCCTCCGGATGGCATCTGTGCAGGACCATTCAGGAAGTACCTGTTCCGTGTGATCCAGCCACTCTTCAAATCCAACTTCTCCCAGGGGCGTGGGTTTGTGTCACGATTGTGCTCGCCACAAACCGGGACCGGACCGCGGGGCTGAGGCTGGGTTATGAAATCACCGACCTTAGACCGCGCAGACTGGTCCGGAGTGTGCAGTTCATAGTCAAACAGGCCGGGTTCAGGACTGGAGATAACAGCATAGTTGTTGGACAAGCCAGAGTCGGGGTAGGAGATATCCGGGTAGTCGTAGTTCAAGCAGGGAGTCGGCAACAGGAAATCAAGCTGGTCCTTTTGCGTCAGCGCAATCGCTGCAGGTCGGGAACGAGGTTTACGCGAGTGGCGTCAACGACCCATGGCGCCCGTCTAGGAGAGGGAAGACTGACCGCAATGGGCACACCGCCAGGCAGCACTAGTAACCCCGTGTTACAGCGCAAACGAAGTAGGTCACTAAGAACCAGGAACTCAGGAACTCGGCGTAGCAGCAGCAGGCCTGGAGGAAACTGGACGAGTACAACGAACTGGAAACAAAAACAGAGATACGTAACGAAAGAACAGGGCTTGTGGCAGAAACACAGTTAACATCCCATAAGGATCTATGCTCGGCAAGGAAGTGAAGGCAAAGCAGGATATTTAAAGCGACAGTGACCAATCCGGACGAGGGGCATGGCGGAGGCGTGTCGAGTAGCTGCTCGTGAGTGGCTAAGAGACCAGGAAGTAGTGGAGCACAGCCGAGAGTCTGTAACACCAGTGCCAGAATCCAAGATGGTGACGGCAGAGTTCAAGGTATGCACTGGGCGGCGGCATGGGTAGCGACGGGGGGCAGGGGCAGCAGTACTGGTAGTGGGTAAGGAGGGGTCACGCCGCAAGGGACGTGGCCCCCGATTCCTTACAGTACCCCCCCTTCAGGATCGACCTCAGGGCGATCATAACCACTCCTAGAGTTGGGGGACCTGGAATTGTTCCGGAAAGGTCTAGGATGGAGAGTAGAGTTGTGGTCCAGAGACTCGTGGGCACTCATTGGTCTCGGAGACATGGAGTTATTCCTAAATTGTTTTAGGCGAGCAGGGGATCCGTAAACCAGCAGTTCATGGGCGAGTACAAGCTTAGGATATGAGAGTGGTGGCACAGACATTTTTGGTACGGGGCTCGCCACGCGAAATGACTTGTAAATCCAGAGCTGTGGAGAAGGTGTTTCCAGAATAGAAATGACAGAGGGGCCCCAGCTGGGTACCCGGTCCCCAGTAATCGTACCAGAGTGCGGGCCAAGAGGCACAGATAATTGACTGGGTATAACAGGGAGACCCTCCGGACAGGCCAAGTTTTTGCTGACATCTGCACGTAGGAATTTGAGAGGGTCTTCTCCTCCAGAGGTTTTCCAGGTAGTGGTAAGCGAGGGTATAGGGTGGGTGGGTGCATTGCCAGGTATGGGTATAGTAGATGACAAGGTGAACAGTAAACCAGGCTTAGGGACCGAAATCTTGAGGTGTGAACTGAGTATTTCCAACACAGAGGACACAGGCACAACAGAAGGTTCCGTGAGGGATAACCATGGGTTCGCTGAGGCAGAGAAGCAATCATTAGTGGAGCTACCAAATATTGTAGAACGCTCAGAGAGAGACAGTATAGTCTGTGATCTCCACCTCCCAGAGTCCAAGCCAGAGACAACAGGGAGAGAAACCCCATAGTTAAAGTCATACTGAGGTACTTCAGGGGCCACCGAATGGTCTGTGAAAAGAAACTGCCCTCCCGCACCGGGGATTTGGAGCGTGGCAAGGGTTACTTCGGATATGGCACCAGAGTTCGGGGAAGGTATACAGGGCCTTGCAGAGATTTGAACAACCGCATGAGGCGTATTACTTGATGCAACGAACTCCAAGGGCATCGTACTTGTCATAGGAGTGGGAGTAGGAATAAGCTCTGGAGCTTTAATATCTGGAACTTGACAATCAGGCAGTGCAGGGGCAGCGGAGGGAGGGAAGCTAGTGTCTGGAGCTGGAGGCTCAGAATCTGTAACAGGGACATCTGGCACTGTAGGGACACTGGTAGAAGGAGAACTAGCGTCTGAAGCTGACGCCTGGGAATCAGTGACGGGTACTGGGGAAGTTAGAGGGTCAATAAGCGGTAAGTTGGAACCAGGAAAACTCTTAATAGCAGAAACCTTAGTAGGAAAAAGTGTTTTATCAAAAACTGCAAGGGCCCTAACTGAGGTACTTGTCATGACAAAATCAGAAATAGGTATGTTTACTAGTGCAAAAATTCTGATAACGGAACTGCTAGCCAGTGATTTGGGTGTCTTGGTTTCACTAATAAGAAAATCAGATACTGTGGAAAGTGACTTAGGACTAATCATGGAAGTTCTAGGTTTGCAGGATATTTGAGAGAAGGTACCCTTTAACACAGGGGTTTTAATCTTAGCCCTGAATAACCCAATGGTTGCTGGAGCACATTTAGATGCAGTGCTAAAGGACTGAGGTTTAGCAAGTGAAGGAAGACAAAATAGCTCAGATTTATACACCTGAATTTGTAATGTAGACAGGGTGGTTTCTGACTGTACTAAGGGGGTGACAACAGATACGCTGATCTCTGGAGGGGTTGCTTGGGAAGGAGTGTCTGGGAAATTAGAAAAGACTACAGATTCCATAACAAAGGAATTATGTGCTGAAGCAGGGATCTCAGCATTCTGAGTGACAGACTGGGTCAGCGAAATGCCTGGGAGTGGGGATTCTGCGTACAGGCTTAGGGAAAAACCCGGTTCCTGAATACCTTTAACTGGAACCAGTATTTTAGCAGAAGTTTCAAGGGACATGGCAACGGAAACTTGAGCTGAAGCAGGGGGATTGTAGTAAAGAAAATTCAAGGACTCCGCAAGCTTAGGGGAGTCATTCAGTGCAACCGCTGCTGTCAGACTTGGGGATTCATTCTCTGATGCTAGAAAGGATGCATTAGCCTGGGGGCAGCAAGGATTTACAGGGATCAATGCAGATAGTACCTGAGAGTCAAAAAGAGGGAGATTTGCCTCTGAAATTGAGGATACAAGGAGTTCCTCCTCTGGAGCCAAGGATGTGGCCTTAGCTGGCGAACAGGGGATTACCAAAGGAAGCTCAGAGGGCTGACCCGCAGGGGTTAATATAGGAATGAGCTCGGGAACAGAGCTTAGGGATTCTAACTTAGAAGGTTGAAGCAGAAGGGGTTCCTTCCCTGACATGGGGGGCACGCAGAGCTGCCAATCAGGGGTTAATGCAGAAAAAACCTCAAGGGCAGGAGTTAGGGATTCTGAGTTAGAAAGTGTGGGTAGATTCTCAGACACTAGGGCCGTAGCTTTTGAAATACAAGTATATTTCACGGGAACCTCACAGACCTGACTGGCAGGGGTTAACGCAGACATATTCTTGGGATTTAAGCAATGGGAGGTGTAATCAGGGCTAGAAATCATGGCAGCTTCTACCTTAGGGGGCAGTGATAGTGGGGTGGTCTGGACATTTTTTGGAGAGGGAGGTGCCCCCACAGGTTTAGCAACAGGACTGGCAGAAAAGGGTTTGTGAATAGTTCGTGCATAGGCGGCTAGGAGAGGTTCATGCTCACTTATGTTCCTGTCAAATTCTATGAACATTTTAAGGGAGGTGTCTATGGCCTGAGCCAGTACCCCAAAATCCCCAGTTTCCAGTCCCGGAGTGGACATAAGAAGGAGCAGTTGGGAGTACTGGGCTTGAAACATCTTCTTTAACTTTCTACATTCCTGAGATTTAGTCAGTATTTCTTTACGAGTCAGTCTTTCTGCAGGGGTTAATCCTTCGTACATACAAGCAAGATTAGGCGGAGGCAGTTTTTCAAACAAATACTGTTCTTCAAACAGGGACTGGTCCGCAGCCTGGGACATAGGTACAGTTACACATGTACCAACCCCCGCCACGGTGCGGTCCGGTTTTGTGGGGCCGAGCATACTGTCACGATTGTGCTCGCCACAAACCGGGACCGGACCGCGGGGCTGAGGCTGGGTTATGAAATCACCGACCTTAGACCGCGCAGACTGGTCCGGAGTGCGCAGTTCATAGTCAAACAGGCCGGGTTCAGGACTGGAGATAACAGCATAGTTGTTGGACAAGCCAGAGTCGGGGTAGGAGATATCCGGATAGTCGTAGTTCAAGCAGGGAGTCGGCAACAGGAAATCAAGCTGGTCCTTTTGCGTCAGCGCAATCGCTGCAGGTCGGGAACGAGGTTTACGCGAGTGGCGTCAACGACCCATGGCGCCGGTCTAGGAGAGGGAAGACTGACCGCAATGGGCACACCACCAGGCAGCACTAGTAACCCCGTGTTACAGCGCAAACGAAGCAGGTCACTAAGAACCAGGAACTCAGGAACTCGGCATAGCAGCAGCAGGCCTGGAGGAAACTGGACGAGTACAACGAACTGGAAACAAAAACAGAGATACGTAACGAAAGAACAGGGCTTGTGGCAGAAACACAGTTAACATCCCATAAGGATCTATGCTCGGCAAGGAAGTGAAGGCAAAGCAGGATATTTAAAGCGACAGTGACCAATCCGGACGAGGGGCATGGCGGAGGCGTGTCGAGGAGCTGCTCGTGAGTGGCTAAGAGACCAGGAAGTAGTGGAGCACAGCTGAGAGTCTGTAACACCAGTGCCAAAATCCAAGATGGTGACGGCAGAGTTCAAGGTATGCACTGGGCGGCGGCATGGGTAGCGACGGGGGGCAGGGGCAGCAGCCGCTGCAGTACTGGTAGTGGGTAAGGAGGGGTCATGCCGCAACGGACGTGGCCCCCGATTCCTTACAGTTTGTCACCTGAAAATGCCTTTAACTTCCGGTATTGATGGGCCTGTGTGGAGTGGTGGATGGCTTCTACAAGCACAGGGATGGAGGCATTATCCAGCAGGCTACCCCCTGCTGGGGAGTAGGCATCTAGTCTTGACATACTGATTCTACTTAATGCGGGCCTCATGGCGGAGGGGGTGAACGAAGTGCCTAGGCCCATTGCAGCAGGCCATCGAGGGTTCAAACTGTTCTCAGGGGTGCGGTCAGAGCTGCTAGTGACGGCGCCTATTGAGCCGGGATATCCCCTCTGTGGTGTGGACGCAGCCAGTGGCTCGGTGGAATCCACTTGCACTATTGGACAGTGTATGCCTGGAGCCTCGGGTAGCAATAGTACTAAGGGCAGGGCTTTGGGGCATATGTCCTGTTCAGTGACATATAGTATTTTGCGCCAAATCTGTTCCCGGTCGTAATAGTGATCTTGCACTCGGGCAGTGTCCATGAGCGGGAGTTTCCTGACATGGTCAGTCACGGTGCCTAGGGAGAGGATGGCGGGAACATGTCCCAGGCCAAAAGCACGTGTCAGGGGAATTTCATGCCGTTGGGCCCACTTGCGCACCTCGGGCTGCGAGGGCACAAACATGATGAAAAAAAAACTTGTTGCACAATTGAGAAAAATATATGGGGCACCCCAGGTCTAAGATCTCAGCAGCGCCTCCAAATGTAGCCCTTTTTCTGACGCCTCCCAAAGGTACTACTGGTCACTGTACACAACCTGCGGCTCTAGGAGATCTAAGCCTCCGCTAGCTGGGAGCCTGGGGTAACTATTCTAGCGCAGTGCCTCCACTTACCCAGGATCCCCATTATGCAAGATTCCCCTGGGCAAGAAACATACCACCACAGTGCGTGCAACCAAGTTTTACTATGCAATCATACCTTATACTCTATATAACATCACGCATAACATATTCTTATACTATAATGCTAGTCTTGGCAGAAATACCTAACATATGTTATAACTGCTACGGTCCTTATACTATAGTGGCTCGGCCACACCTCTAGGGAATATTGTCCTGTACAATAGTGGCTCAGCCACGCTCTTATAGATTATTGTCCTTGTATTGTATTATGTGGTATAGGCTCAGTCCTCTAGCCACTCGCTAGTGTCCATAAAGAGTTTAGCCTAAGGCGGGATCAGCGCCTAATGACCGGTGTTGGTGCACTTGTTGTTACAATGTACCTTCCGGTCACGGCGGTGACCGGTACCTCTTCACAAAGGATCCGATGCCTCCGACCCTTGACCTCCAGATGTCGCGGTGTCCAGCAGTCTGGTCCCAGATGACTGCAACCGGCCGCAACTCTGTGCTTTGTCTCTAACTAGTGTATAGTAGGGTGACAATCACTTCCACTACAGGGCGTCCCTGCAGTACAGCAGCCTACTGTGACTCAGGGGATGCTCCTATGAGCCTGAGGGGATAGCTGGCCTATGCAGGCGGGTCACTGACCCCCTGCACTCACACTACCTCCTTCAGCTCTGTCCAGATCTCCTCTGACTAGCGTGGTCTCTCCCCCACGCTTCCCTTTCCTGCTCCCGTCATCCTAGCCTTCTGATTGGTTCTTTACATCAGGTGACTGCCCAGGAGCTCATGGGAGTTGTAGTTTCTCCACGGAGCCTCTCTGCCTTAATCTGCACAGACACAAAGCTATTACATCAGCCACTGCCTGTCTCACTCTGCTCTAACACACTGCAACACTGTTGCAGACACTGCACAGTCCTCTCACTGAACAGAGTCAAACACCAACTGAACACACATCCTTACATATATATATATATATATATATATATATATATATATATATATATATGTAACCCCTTTTCCCCCACCCTAAGGGAGATTTGGTTCTAGTTACCGGTGTAGTGCTGCTCACCTGTTAGACTTACAGGATTCTGAGTGTCCGCCAGTGTTAGTGGGGATAGACAGGACAGGGTTTCGGTTCTGTAGCTCTCATCTTCGGTGCAACACCTCCATTCCAACTATGCCAATCAGAGATAGGTGCAGTCCCTGCAGGAAAACCTCCTTCCCTCCCCCTGAAAGACTGCAGCCCCAGGCAGGAGTAAAACATAATGGTGGTCTTTATTCTGCTCTCACAGCAAACATCAACAGCATCTTGACATACACAGCAACCTCTTCTCTGTGTCGCTGGAGTCAACTCCAGGAGCTTGAGGCCCCAGGAATCTCTCCTTATCTCACACTCCCTGGTGGAATATGGGGTAGTGGTTTCCACTCCCCTGCAGGAGGGAAGGCCTGAAACCAGGTCCCTGGTCCAGCACACAGAATCACACACCTCTCTCACTGGAAGGAAGATAGAACACACCTCTCTCACTGAGGAGTGAGGGAGACAGAGAAAACATTGAATTTGTGTTGTAGCCCCTTTTTGTTACCAGGGGAGGGTCCAAGGTCTTATCCCCAGTGTGGGCAGTACCTAGGCCTTCAGCACACCCCCTGTCACTCTAGGGAGATGTTTACTACAGCAGGGCATAGATGCAACCATAACATTGCCTGCGCTGGTTCCAGGACTTATGTGTTAGGCAAGGAAATTAGTAGCCAAGGGTACTTGGCTATGGCTATATAGATATATACAGTTGTGTGAAAAAGAAAATGCACCCTCTTTGAATTCTACGGTTTTAAATATCAGAACATAATAACAATTCCTTATCAGGTCTTAAAATTAGGTAAATACAACCTCAGATGAACAACAACACATGACATATTACACCGTGATTATCATATTATCCAGTGATTTAATGATGTAGTTCTTACTCACATGGGTGTTGTTTGTATGCCGTCCCAGAGGCGTGCGTCCAGCTGCTATACAATGCAGACAGGAATCCTTGTGGAAAAAGTGAAGCACAGCCGGTCCAAGAAGAAAACAAGCGAATTAATTAAAAATATTCTTTATTGGGGGTGCACAGCATGGTGGCGCAGGGGATATGCGAGGCACAGGATTCCTGTCTACTTTTGCACATATCCTGACTCTTAATTACTCATTGTTTGTCCAATTCATATATCATTTTGTTTTAAAAGACATGGAATTGATTAATATAAACCCTATTGGATATTTAAGAAAATATTTTGATTCAAGAAAGTTATCATGGAAAAACTATGGAATTTCTGTCATTATCATGGGGGTTCACAAACTTTTTATCGCCACTATATTGGACTCCTGCGGGTTTACAGTTTATTAACTGCCTAAAATCATAGGTGCATGTATTGATTCAATTTTAAAACTCCTTTGGTACTTTCGTGGATGCATATGCTTTGCAGCTTTGGCATCTGAACAAGCCTGTTGGTTTTGAAGAGAGCCAAGTTGGACTAATGTTTCATTAGAAATGGCTATGGACCAAAATATTTTGAATGTTCCTGGATCTTCTATGTCATTTCAGGATGGCTGCAATATACAGCAACTCCTTCAAAATTCCTCTGAGAATTTGCCAATGTTTTTTGCATGATCTCTCGGCCTAGCCCCACTGTCTGTTAAAGGTCCCAATGAACCTTATAGTTTATATCCTACATGAGTTCCTGTCTTAGAGTATATGTGGTCCTGTTATTGGTCTTTTGTTAACCATTGTGTTGCTATAGTCTCTCTCCCTGAACCTTTCCCTCATCAATAGGGCTTGTTTTTCAAACTCCACATCTGTGGAGCAGTTCCTCCTAATCAACTATATTACACCTGGTCTGTACATGTGTTATTCAAGATTGCATTATGCTCACTAGACAATAATATTGCGTTAAAGGGTAATTGTATCCATGTATACAGCGGTATATTGTGTACCAGGTATGCTGAAGGCATATGGGTCGCGTATCGCGATTTTTTATCTGTTGAGTATGTAGATATGTTATTAGTACTGTATGATGACCAACAATGGGGTCTTAGTATGCACAAAAAAGGAAAAAGAAATGCATGTGGCTGTATGTATTATACTGTATACAGTAGAGGCAACGCTTATTCTAACATTTGCCTTAAACTAGCCGGGTTACATTCAGGGTATGTGCTGGGTATGTTCTGGGCTAGTTTGAGGCACGTTTAAGGCATTTTTGCATTGACTAACGACCCATAGGATTAACACAGCAGGGATCCCTGGCAGTCCAATTCAGTTTGAATGGGACTGCCAGGGACCCCCGCTGTTAATCTGATAGGCCATTAATCAATGCAAAAATGCTGGGGCTAGTTTAAGGAAATGTATTCAGAATGTACCTGGGTGTACCTGGGTCTTTTGGGGAATTGCCACTGTTTTTTGTTAGAATAATCGCTGCCTCTACTGTATATTAAAATATTGTAAAGTTATCCCAGTTGTATATTTTAAAGGATGTTGTGGGGAGATTGTAGCCCCCCCTATGGACTACTACGTCAGGTAAGGGTTTAATGACCGTAAGGGGTTAACCGTGTGTGCTTTTGCAGTGTACCGACCCCTTCCATCACATGGTATGGAGTGACTATGCAGGAAATAAGTCACTCTCTCTGTATGCATATTGAACAATTATGTAACCATGGGGGTATATATAGTCTGCCTGAAGGTTCTAGAACTAAGTTTCCTGAGAGTGACTGTTGAAGGAGCCTAACTGTTAATAATGTAAATATTCTCCTATAGGCAATGTATAATGATACTACCCTGTCCCTGTTTGTTATTTTACAGACAGGGAAAGTGTCCCATTCAGTTAGCGTCCATAGCTATGATACAACATAGTCTATCAAAGAAGAAGCCTATGTCCTATAAGGCTAATCACAATAGTAGCCGTGGGACCTAATCGGAGTGGCCTTCTGTTGTCTCCAGAATAGAGTGCTTAACAGTGTTTTTCTTACTTCCCCCCAACCAGGGCAAGCTGCCAGACGGCGACTGAAACAGTGCCAAAAGGTTAATCGCTCTGGGAGGTCTAATCCGTACTCATGGACGCCCCGCAGCGTGATCGTGGCAGCACTATGTCCAAAGCAGTGACTTGAAGCTTTTCAGCCGCGGCTCTGGCTGTAAGTCAGTAAGTCTTGCTACATCTGTATGCCCTGAGCCAATAACCTCACACAGAAATATTGGCTATGTTATGATGCAAATAAACTTTCTCATAAAATAAAGACAAATATAGAGCACACGATGTGTTTGTTTAGGAGAAATTATGTCTTGTGGCCCCAAACCTATATTCTAACAATAACCCATCCTACAACTAACAATGAGAGATGGTAGAATATGTAAAAAATGTGTACCTAAACCCTCTCTGCAAATGACATAACCTCTGTCGATGAATGTTTATACATTAATTTCGAATGGGCAGACTTCAACGAACGCCTTCAAATTAATGCACAAATGTTTAAAAGATCATTTAAAAGGCGAATTTTCTGATTGGAGAATATCTGTGGCGCAAAGAAATGCCACATTCGCAGCAAATTCAAATGTCTGTGAAAAATGTGCCCATTTCTGCTAAGAATAACCCATGCTACTAACACAATGGTACAAGAGAAGTTTAAAAATAAGACCATTTACACTGCTCATATAAATGTCTCCCTGAAACTCAAGACACTTCAAAAAACCTGGGAAGAGATTCGTAACACGGATCTATCCATTGGACCTCACTAACTCTACAAGGCATGGCTCAATATTGTCTGAAGTGGACGATCACAGTGCAACAATATTAAATGATGCCCATAATGTAAATGTGTAAGTCAGGATAAAAGAAAAAAGAAACACCACATTGCACCCAGTAAGAAAATGAATGCCTGTTTTACCGCAGTGTTATATGGTCTAAGTCAGGCATGTCAAACATGCGGCCCGCGGGCCGCATGCGGCCCCCAATGGATATTTTTGTGGCCCGCTCACAACCAGCGCGGCGGCGGTCGTGTGTGTCGGCGAGCGCGTGGGCGGCGGTAAAAAGTTTTGGCCGCGGGAGAAGTGAGCGCGGGTGTTGGGGAAGCGAGTAGCACGGGCGGAATTAAAATCTGTCCTGCAGGGGCTGGAGGCGTACGGTGGCCGGGTGCAGTCAATCTGCACTCATGCCGTGTGTGGGAGGACACGGGGGCGGAGTCAAAACCCCGGCGGAGAGACTGCATTCTCCTTGAAGCCTGGTAAACCAGAGAGATCATGGCCGCCCCCCTCCATGAGGTGCAGAGAGTTCAACAGTTCAGTGGAGATCCCACGGACAGGGGTATGTCTTCACAGCAGCCCCCCTCCCCCCTGTCAAATCTCTGTGTGAGCTGCACGTGCAGAAGGAGATCTGTGTGTGTGTGTGTGTTTGTTTGTGTGTGTGTGTGTGTGTGTGTGTGTGTGTGTCTGTGTGTGTGTTTGTGTGTGTGTCTGAGTGTGTGTGTCTGAGTGTGTGTGTGTGTCTGAGTGTGTGTGTCTGAGTGTGTGTGTCTGAGTGTGTGTGTCTGAGTGTGTGTGTGTGTGTCTGAGTGTGTGTGTGTGTGTGTCTGAGTGTGTCTGAGTGTGTGTGTGTGTGTGTGTGTGTGTGTGTGTGTGTGTGTGTGTGTGTGTGTCTGAGTGTGTGTGTGTGTCTGAGTGTGTGTGTGTGTGTGTGTGTCTGAGAGAGAGAGAGAGAGAGAGTGTCAGGGAGAGGGAGAGAGAGAGAGTGCCTGTATCCCTGTGCCCCTGTCTCTCTGTCCCTGTCCCTGTGTCCCTGTCCCTGTGCCCCTGTCCCTGTGCCCCTGTCCCCCTGCCCCCTTGTCCCTGTGCTGCTGTCCCTGTGCTGCTGTCCCTGTGCTGCTGTCCCTGTGCTGCTGTCCCTGTGCCCCTGTCCCTGTGCCCCTGTCCCTGTGTCTCTGTCCCTCTGTCTCTCTGTCTCTCTGTCCCTCTGTCTCTGTGTCCCTGTCCCTCTGTCCCTGTGTCTCTGTGTCTCTGTCCCTCTGTCCCTCTGCCTTTGTCCCTCTGTCCCTCTGCCTTTGTCCCTCTGTCCCCCTGTCCCTCTGTGCCTGTGTCCCTGTGTCCGTGTCCCTGTGTTCCTGTCCCTGTCCCTGTGCCCCTGTCCCTGTGCCCCTGTCCCTGTGCCCCTGTCCCTGTGTCCCTGTCCCTGTGTCCCTTGTCCCTGTGTCCGTGTCCCTCTGTCCCTCTGTCCCTGTGTCCCTGTCCCTGTGCCCCTGTGCCCCTTTGTCCCTGTCTCCCTCTGTGTCTGTGTCCCTGTGTCCCTGTGTGCCTCTGTCCCTCTGTCCCTGTGTCTGTGTGCCTGTGTCCCTGTGTCCCTGTGTCCCTGTGTCCCTGTGTCCCTGTCCCTGTGCCTGTGTCCCTGTGCCTGTGTCCCTGTGCCCCTGTGTACCTGTGTACCTGTGTCCCTGTGTCCCTGTGCCCCCGTCCCTGTGTCCCCGTCCCTGTGCCTCTGTCCCTGTCCCTGTGCCTCTGTCCCTATGCCTGTGTCCCTGTGTCTCTGTGTCTCTGTGTCTCTGTCCCTGTCCCTGTGTCCCTGTCCCCTGTGCCCCTGTGCCTCTGTCCCTGTCCCCGTGCCTGTGTCCCCGTGCCTGTGTGCCTGTGTCCCTGTGCCTGTGTCCCTGTGTCCCTGCCCCTGTGTCCCTGTTCCGGTGTCCCTGTTCCTGTGTCCCTGTTCCTGTGTCCCTGTCCCCTGTCCCCCTGCCCCCTGTGTCCCTGTGTCCCTGTGTCCCTGTGTCCCTGTGTCCCTGTCCCTGTGCCTGTGTCCCTGTGTCCCTGTGTCCCTGTGTGCCTGTGTCCCTGTGCCTGTGTCCCTGTGCCTGTGTCCCTGTGTCCCTGCCCCTGTGTCCCTGTCCCTGTCCCTGTGTCCCTGTCCCCTGTGTCCCTGTCCCCTGTGTCCCTGTCCCCTGTGTCCCTGTCCCTGTGTCCCTGTCCCTGTCCCCTGTGTCCCTGTGCCTGTGTCCCTGTGTCCCTGCCCCTGTGTCCCTGTGCCTCTGTCCCTGTGCCCCTTTGCCCCTGTGTCCCTGTGCCTCTGCCCCTGTGCCTGTGTCACTGTGCCACTGTGTCCCTGTGTCCCTGTGCCTCTGCCCCTGTGTCCCTGTGTCCCTGTATCCCTGTCCCTGTATCCCTGTCCCTGTGCCTCTGTCCCTGTCCCCGTCCCTGTGCCTGTGTCCCTGTGCCTGTGTCCCTGTGCCTGTGTCCCTGTGCCTGTGTCCCTGTGCCTCTGCCCCTGTGTCCCTGTGTGCCTCTGCCCCTGTGCCCCTGTGTCCCTGCCCCTGTGCCTGTGTCCCTGTGCCCCTGTGTCCCTGTGCCCCTGTGCCCCTGTGCCCCTGTGCCCCTGCCCCTGTGTCCGTGTCCCTGTGTCCCTGTGTCCCTGTGTGCCTGTGTGCCTGTGTCCCTGTCCCCTGTGTCCCTGTGCCTGTGTCCCTGTGCCTGTGTCCCTGTGCCTCTGTGCCTGTGTCACTGTGCCTGTGTCACTGTGCCTGTGTCCCTGTGTGCCTCTGCCCCTGTGCCTGTGTCCCTGTGCCTCTGCCCCTGTGTCTGTATCCCTGTGTCCCTGTCCCTGTGCCTCTCTCTTTCTCTCTCTCTCTCTCTCTCTCTCTCTCTCTCTCTCTCTCTCTCTCTCTCTCTCTCTCTCTCTCTCTCTCTCTCTCTCTCTCTCTCTCTCTCTCTCTCCTCCCCCCCCCCCTCTCTCTCTCTCTCTCTCTCTCTCTCTCTCTCTCTCTCTCTCTTTCTCTCTCTCTCCCTCTCTCTCTGCCTCTCTCTCTCTGCGCCTCTCTCTGCGCCTCTCTCTCTCTCTGCGCCTCTCTCTGCGCCGCTCTCTCTGCCTCTCTCTCTCTCTGCGCCTCTCTCTCTGCCTCTCTCTCTCTCTGCGCCTCTCTCTGCGCCTCTCACTGCCTCTCTCTCTCTGCGCCTCTCTCTCTGCGCCTCTCACTGCCTCTCTCTCTCTGCGCCTCTCTCTCTGCGCCTCTCTCTCTGCCTCTCTGTCTCTCGTTTTTATCTTAACTGCCCTATACCTACACCGAAATAACCTATTCTGCTTTCTTCCGGATCTGACTCAAGTTTCACGCGGGGGACATCGGAAGACAGGTAGGAAACACCTCCCCTGCAGTATAGTACCTTGAGGGACTGCGGATCAGGTAAGATTCCAGGCGGGATTGCTGCTTTGGAAATCAAGATGGGCATCCTGACACTGGTTAATGGGTTCAGAAGTCATTCACATCTGGCTTTTTTAGTTTTTATTTTCGTTTTGTGAGGTACACACACACACACACACACACACACACACACACACACACACACACACACACACACACACACACACACACACACACACACACACACACACACACACACACACACACACACACACACACACACACACACACACACACACACACACACACACACACTACTTTTCGAAATAAACCTAAGTTTCTATGAAAATGTAAGTTTTTTTTTTTTTGCGGCCCACCTAGACTTAAACCTTGTTTATTTGGCCCTTGTTAGCATTTGAGTTTGACATGCTTGGTCTAAGTCATCAACATTGTGGTAAAAGAGTACAGGGTTTGAGATGAAATTTGCTATAGCTGCAGTAAGTACACTCCACCAATAAATAGCAGTTGAAAATGGCTGTGATGCAATTGGGGTGTGGCATCTTATATACACTGTACTTCTACCGTAGTGTTATATAAGCAGTTTTTACAAACTCAATGGCAGAAAATAAATTTCCCCTTTGATGCCTGGGGCTACCAATATATACCACAGACACCAAAGTCATAATTTCCTTCACTACACTACCTACCCCTTGTCTGCCCAAGGCTGAGTCCATGCTCCCTGCTTGCTCGCTGAGGCACGCTGAGGCTCAGGGAAAGCGGGTGCTTTCCCTGGCCTTGCGGTTGCTTACCGCACGCGTCGTCAGCGGGCCGTCAGGGGGCGGGCCGGGGGCGGGCTAGTGACGTCACGGATCTGGTTCGCCCTCATTGTGCGAACCGCTCACGTGACCGGCCTGTCGCGCCGGCAAGCGGGGGAATTTTAAATTCCCCTAAGACCTGCGCTTCCGCAAGCGCGCGGAAGCGCAGGTGAGCCCCTACTAAAGCCGCTCTAATTGCGGCTGTACGGGCTCAGTGCTGAGCGGGAGCGCGGCTCAGCACGCTTCCGCCAGCAAGCGGTTAACATGGCCGAGGCCTAAGACACTAGTAAGGTTATGCTTTGCTAACAGCTAATGCGAGGAAGATGTCAACACCCAAATGCCCTCCCTGCTGGGAGCCTAATCATTTTACCTTGGTAACCTGCTGTACTCCCAACACCAAAACCCCTAACCCTTCCTAACAAACCTAACCCCCATCTCTATGATTGGCTAGCAGCCCTATAAGGCCAAGCTTGGTAATAGGGTTTTGGGCCAATATTACCATAAAACAACTCTTTTCTTGATAGTACTGGAACTAAACAATACAGGATTCTACAATTCCTGGATTGTTGTTCAAAGGGGGTAGTTTACTATCTCACATGCCCATGCAAATTAATTTATGTGGGCATGACAACCCGAGAATTTCGTTTCAGAGTGCTGGAGCATTGCCGAAATATTAAATTCGCTCAGCGGGATATAGATTCTTTGAAGAAAATCTCTTCGGTTGCCAAGCATTTTTTACAGAAACATAATTCTGATAATGCTAAACTCTCAGTCTTTGCCATTGAACGAATATCTCTGGGTATTAGGGGAGGCGACCTAGAGAGGGAATACATGTAAGCCCTCTCGGAGAGGACGGTAGTATAGAGTAGAGGTTAACCCCTTGCTTGCCTCAGCAGTTAGTAAGGCATTGCCATGCAACATCGCAACAAATTCAACGATCGCAATTTTTTCTTACCAAACTTTGTCAATTTGCAAGTCACATGACCCTAAATTCAGGTCACATGACCCGTTATATACTTCCATTTTCTCAACCTCTACCTGTTCTAGAATGAGATTATTTTTCTGAGTAGGAGGAGTGCTCACCATTGTTTTATTTTTGTATTGAAAATTGACCCAAGTGGCCAATCACAGTGCAACGTTATTGAATCCGGCCCATAATCTAAATGTGTAATTCACATGGCGAAAGCATGCCACATTTTGACTTAAGACCCATAGCACATGCTATAGAAACTAATCCGATTGGTTGCCATACTATGTATTTTTTTTAAACATGTACTGTATGCGATGGATCTAAAAGATTCTCTTTTTATGTAGGCATATATTTATCTCATCTAGAATCAAATTTGTGCATCAAAAGCATTGGTTTTATCATGATGTCACGCACATGAGTTTCCAGCTGGGTGAATTTTGTTTATGTGGTTGGATAGATCTGGCATGTCTATTTATTGATCTGTAAGTATGGATATATGCAATTTATTCTCAATAACAAAATATTTCTTCAGCTCCCAACATTTTTTTTAAATAGTATACATTTTTGTGATTATTGATTTAAAGACATAAATAACCACGTGAAAAAAAAGATTGCGGAAAAAAAACAGTAAGGCTTTCATTTAGTATAAATAATCTGAACTAAATCCCTTAAAAGCTAAATTACACTATTTTCACCTCTGGAGGGAGGGAAACAATATGACCATTGGGTTAACCCAGTAAAAAAGCAACAACACAGTGTACTGCGACATTGCCACTTTCTATTGGTTAATTGGAGGGAGGGTCAAATGGCCGTCTTATGTTTCGCCAGGCAAGAAACCAATTAAAAGTGCCAAAAACTGTGAGTGTTGCAGAATTAGGTGATTCCGGAGCTGAAAATAGTCTGGTTTAGCTTTAGGGTTTTCCCTGAAGCCGATTATGTAAAAGACGTTTTTCTGTATTATTATAGGGCATCTGCACTGCTTGTATTTACATCTAGTATGTTTATTTTTTAGAAGGTTTATCTTAATCAATCTTTAATTTTAGCTGCTAACAACATCTCCTACTGTAGCTAGATATTTGTTTGGATATTTTCGTGCTATCGCTTTCTACTTCCTTATTACTGAATAAAAAACTTATCATCAGGTTAAATCACTCTAAAATAAGATACAAGATTATAATATAAATAATACATTATCCGCAGCACATCCAAATGCTATGTTATTGTTATTTTTGTCATCTTCATTTAACCAGCAGCATTGAGAGTTATAGATTTTCCATCATCACTACAGCACAATAATTTAAGGCGCATGATATTCTACTTCATAAAGATTTTACTCTTATATTCTAGGGTTCGGATGGGAAATATGAGAATCTACTTCATTACTTGTAAGTGGCACTACAGTTTATTAACTGTCAAGTGCATTACTGGTTAAATGCTTATCAAGATACCTACGGAAACTACTCTGCTTGATTGATTCCCAGAATAAATGGACAACTACTGTACATCTCAGTCTTTAGAACCCTGAACACTGTAAAGCATGACTCCTCTTGCGTTTTTTATGCCACCCACCAGAGCATTGAAGTTTATTTAGCTCGTGCACCCATATTAACAATGCACTTTACTCCATTGTTTCTTTGTGTAATTAACTCAACCATCTTACATTTTTTCTCCCATAAGCACTTTCCTTGTCCTCCATTTGGGCTCTATTTTTTTTCTCATCCTCCCTACTTCCATCACCAATTTTATGCTCCAGTAAGCTTTACAGATTACTGCGCATACTGGAGCCATACTGTATTGCACAGCTGGAAATCTCGCTTTTACAAATCTTTTCCCCCTTTTTTATCCCTGATTCTACTTCTTGCTGCTTGTGATATTTCTCCCTGGGCCTGGTGAAGTCCCCATTTTATTTGGAATGTTGTTCCCTCTCTAAGAAGGTTTTTAGCTGTCCATGATCTCCATTAGCTGCACTCTCTCACATCACTTTCTGGTTCTTACTGAAACTAGGTTCTCTAATTCAGCCCTGGAGGCTGCCATTTCTTTAGACGGATTAACCTGCTCACATACGCCATTCCCAGTCGGCTGTGGAGGGGGTGTGGGACATCCACTATCATCTCAATGTCACTGCCGGGTGACACTCCTCTCTTTTATGTTCTTCCTTTGAGGTACACAATGTGCCCATCTTCTCGGATCCCTCTGATTCTTGGACCTCCTTTGGACCATATCCTCCACACACAAGGATGGTTACTTTCATAAATTGGTATACTTAAAACTAGATCTGTCACACTCTCCCCACTCTCACTCCCACCATCTCATTTTAGTTAATGTTTTAGATTCTTCTCCACCTTCTCCACCCATGCTAAACATTATTATTCATGTGACCTACTCTCCATTGACCCATTTGCTCTCACCACTTCTTTGAATTTTCATCACCTTCTTCCCTCTCCTGTCTCTCCTTCCTCAAACACTTTGTTATTCTCAAACTCAGGTGTTTTCACCCCCAACTTAAACTTTCCAACCTGCTTTCTCTGTTCCTGTGTTTGTGTTTCCGGGCATCTCTGGAGGAAAATACACACGCTTTATCACCAGTTTTTCTATTGCTCTTGGTAAGTATTATCTAAAGACTTTTTTATTAGTTATTTTTTTAATCTTTTGAAATACCTTTTATTGTTCAATTGTCCTTACCCCATCCCCCATCCCTCCTTTCTTTCAGACAGATCAGTAATTGGCTCCAAAATGTCGCAAGATGAGGCAGAACTTCCCCAGGGAATTCAGCATTCTCATCACTCTCGGCACATCTGACATAGATCCTGGTTCTGACATTTCCAGTATAGCTCGTGCTTTATATGGGTCTGGTTTTATTACTGTACATTAGCTGAAATTTTGTGGCGCAGGAACAATATCTGATCCCAGGCAAACAAGCACTTGTCATTCAGGCTATATCTGCTCAAACTATGCCCATACTCCATTGTGTAGTGTGAGTTCTTCTGAAAGTTTTGGAGTCCCATAGATGTCCTCTGTGTGATATGATTATGTATGCTCAACATGCTTTAAAAGCTTTCTTGTACTTTAAGTACACATTTCCAGACCCATATAGAACTTTGCTTGGTTGCAATTACTCTCCAACTCCAAGTTTATTGAAGTGTGCTGCTGGAATCATTGTGACCACTACACCCATATAAAGCTTAAAGTTTAGGCATTCTCCATTTCAAAACCTCTTTTGCAACCGCTTTGTAGGTGAGTTTGTTGCTACTTCCCAAAGCAGTGATTCCCAACCAGGGTTCCGTGAACAGTCCCAGGGGTTCCGCCAAGCCACCCGCACTCACTGCAGCCCGCGACGGCTTCCCTGTCTCTCCCCCAGCTCTCCCCCTCCTTCCTCCTCCCTAGCAGCGCGCTCTAGCAGTTCGGCACTTCCGGTGTGAGATGCCAGGGGGGAGAGTGATGTGAGATGTCAGGGGGGAGAGTGATGTGAGATGCCAGGGGGAGAGTGATGTGAGATACCAGGGGGAGAGTGATGTGAGATGCCAGGGGGGAGAGTGATGTGAGATGCCAGGGGGGAGAGTGATGTGAGATGCAGGGGGGGTGATGTGAGATGCCAGGGGGGAGAGTGATGTGAGATGTCAGGGGGGAAAGTGATGTGAGATGCCAGGGGGGAGAGTGATGTGAGATGCCAGGGGGGAGAGTGATGTGAGATGCAGGGGGGAGAGTGATGTGAGATGCCAGGGGGGAGAGTGATGTGAGATGTCAGGGGGGAGAGTGATATGAGATGCCAGGGGGAGAGTGATGTGAGATGCAGGGGGGGAGAGTGATGTGAGATGCAGGGGGGAGAGTGAAGTGAGATGCCAGGGGGGAGAGTGATGTGAGATGCCAGGGGGGAGAGTGATGTGAGATGCCAGGGGGAGAGTGATGTGAGATACCAGGGGGAGAGTGATGTGAGATGCCAGGGGGGAGAGTGATGTGAGATGTCAGGGGGAGAGTGATGTGAGATGTCAGGGGGGAGAGTGATGTGAGATGCCAGGGGGAGAGTGATGTGAGATACCAGGGGGAGAGTGATGTGAGATGCCAGGGGGGAGAGTGATGTGAGATGTCAGGGGGAGAGTGATGTGAGATGCAGGGGGGAGAGTGATGTGAGATGCCAGGGGGAGAGTGATGTGAGATGCCAGGGGGGAGAGTGATGTGAGATGTCAGGGGGGAGAGTGATGTGAGATGCCAGGGGGAGGGTGATGTGATATACCAGTGGGAGAGTGATGTGAGATGCCAGGGGGGAGAGTGATGTGAGATGCCAGGGGGGAGAGTGATGTGAGATGCAGGGGGGGGGTGATGTGAGATGCCAGGGGGGAGAGTGATGTGAGATGTCAGGGGGGAGAGTGATGTGAGATGCCAGGGGGGAGAGTGATGTGAGATGCCAGGGGGGAGAGTGATGTGAGATGCCAGGGGGGAGAGTGATGTGAGATGTGAGGGGGGAGAGTGATGTGAGATGCCAGGGGTAGAGTGATGTGAGATGCCAGGTGGGAGAGTGATGTGAGATGCAGGGGGGGGAGAGTGATGTGAGATGCGGGGAGGAGGGTATATGATGATGATGAGGAGGAAGGGTGCTGGGGGAGATATATGTATTGGGGCGGCAGGGTCTTTTTAAAACGTATTGGGGTGACGGGGTCTTTTAAAATGTTTTGGGGTGACGGGGTCTTTTTAATTTGTATAGGGGCAGTGGGGGTCTTTTTAAAATGTATTGGGATGGTGGGGGTCTTTTTAAAATGTATTGGGGTGGCGGGGGTCTTAAATACATGGGTAGAGGGTGGGAAATAGAGGGGGCTCATGGTGTGAATTTTTGTGATTTACCCCTGTTGAACCTAATATGTGTCAGCCAGATAGGGGTTCCCTGAGATTTTTCGATTATACTTCAAGAGTTCCTCCAGACAAAAAAGGTTGGGAATCACTGTCCCAAAGGGAGACAAAATCTTCCTTATCCTCCTGGGATTGTTTCACATCTATCAGATTATAATTGTTCCTAGTACAGTAGCACGTGGATGCACAATGCTTCTTTTGTTACATACTGTATGCAGTATATGGCCTCTCTGGCAGGGAATTCTTTTCATTGATGGTTTTTTTAGTAGCACCACACCACATGTACAGTTCCTCTGCTGAATCTGTGATTCCTTAGTATGTTGTGTGGTTAATTACCAGGTTTCGTACAGTATGCAGACTATTATCTTGGTAGGTACATTGTTCATATTGTCTGCTACTATCTTGACTCAGGCCTTGGACATGCTTACCGCTGGCGTGCTGATGCGCGCTGAGGCTCAGGGAAAGCGGGTGCTTTCCTGGCCTTGCGGTTGCTTGTCCTGCTCGCCGTAAGGGGGGGGCCGGGGTGGGCATGTCACTGGCCGGGGGCAGGCCAGTGACGTCACGGAGCTGGTTCGCCCTCATTGGGCGAACCGCTCACGTGACCGGCCTGTCCCGCCGGCAAGCGGGGGAATTTTAAATTCCCCTAAGACCTGCGCTTCCGCAAGTGCGCGGAAGCGCAGTTGAGCCCCTACTAAAGCCGCTCTAATTGCGGCTGTAGGGGCTCAGTGCTGAGCGGGAGCACGCGTCAGCACGCTTCCGCCACCAAGCGGTAAACATGGCCAAGGCCTTAGGCCTCGACGTAGCAAGGGCTGCTATTTCCCAATGGCATTATTCTGCTGCACACATTGTATTCCTCTGGCTAAAGTCAGTTCTGAATCCAGTTGCAGCCTCATAGACAGTTTAGTGACTCTTATGCCAACAACAATCCCGTCTCCAATTAACTCTCCCTTAAGAGCACCAGAATTGCATTGCTCTGCCAAAGTGTGTACTACTGTGATACATCTTTCAACATTCTCACCTTGTTGTTATTGTATCTATTAAATCTGGCTCATTCATAGATCACATTGTGCTTTCCCACAAAATGCTGAATGAAGGCTTCTTTGACTTCATCAGACTGCTCTTTATCTTCCTCTCCCAAAGGAAGAATACGCAAGATGTCATGTGCTTTATCTCCCATAGCATGCAACATGGAATTTACTTGATAGCCTAGCTAAACTTGATGTAAGTTGGGAGCGATCAGATCCATTTTGGGCAGTCACCACTGGATTTAAAGTCGAATTACTCTGGGACTATGATCAGAAGTGTTGCTGGCATGCCAGACTATGAGAGTTCGATGATGTTTTATGTACACAAACAAAGATGAAGGGTCTGCTCTCTTATTCTGCTGCTGAGAGTTATATTGTGTAACACATGTACCCCCACCCTCTGGAAGATACTGCTCTAGTTACAAGGTGTTGTGGTGCGGTGTACCTGTGAGGGCCCAGGAGAGCTGAGCTGTCTGCGATGGGATGGAGACCAGGACAGGCTTTTGGTGACCTCTGATGTTCTTTCTGGTGTTGAGTGCATCCAGCTTCAGTGGAATCCTGGGTTTCTGGAGGCAGTCCCCACTAAAGCAAACTCCTTACATCCCTGCCCACAGATTGGAATTCAGGCAGGGGTATAAAGGAACAAAGAACTTTATTACATCACTGCAGCAGGTGGTTATACAGCGACTTCAGGGGTCTCGGAGAATCCCAGGTCTCTGGATGGTGCGTACTCTGCATTGGAGAGCCTCAGATATTTCTGTCCTCCCACTCCCAGCCAGGAGGAGGGGTCACACACTTCCACTCCTTAGGAAGGGTGGAAGCAGACTCCTATCTTTTGGTACTGCCTCCCTGAGGAACTAGAAGGGCGGGCACAATGTTTTTACCCTGATAGGCTGTACACAGACCATGAGTCACCAACTCCTCTGTCACTCAGAGAGTAGCATGAGGGGGGTCAATTGCCCACAGGACTGCCTGTCACAGCCTAGACTGCTAAGGACTTATGTGATGGGAGAAAAGAGAGGCAGGGTGGACTAACCATGTTACAATTATGATTTATCAAAAACCCAAATTTGAAATGTACAGTGATCCAGTGTTCTGCAGATTGCTGGCACCGTGACCGTGTAGCTGCTGCCAATTATTGGTCTTTAAAACTGATAAACTAGAAACAAAGAGGAGATGTAGTTGACCTATCTCCAAATATAATAGGTTAATTATCAAAATACACTTGAGGGAATAGTCTCTTAATCTTGATGTAGTCCCAATTACAGACCAAACAGATGGAGGTTGTCTGTTTACGATTAGTGAAAAACAGCAAATTGAATGTAAATAAAATCAATTTTAATGTAATCAAAAATAAAATGAATAGTGCTTTGCTTAACAGACATATGACATGGATATAAAATCAAGGGAGCAGTGTATGAAAAACTCCAGTGTAGAGATTAGGATATATGTACTGATTAGGATAGTTGGCCATCATTGCTAAGGGATGGGGACAGTAGTGAGTAGGTAATTCTCGATGTCTGATATACCACAAGTAGTACCTATTATCTTCCAACAATGTCAGTATAAACTGACAAATGCTGGCAACTTGTAGTATGATATATGATCAAACTATGAAGTAATTAGTCTGAATACTTCAGCAAATAGCTATGTACTGAGAATAGAGTTCATAATCATCACTATCACTATAGAGCAATTACTGGTCTAATATTGAACACTATAAACGTATGTAATGCAGTCTCAAATATTAATACAATAGTAAACCTGCAGCGCATAAAATGAGGTTCCAAATTGTAAGGGATAAACACGTAACCGGGGTAGGGAAGAAAGGGGATACCGTGAAGTTCAATATTAAATGAAGCACAATTGGTAAGCTGTATGTCTGCGAAACAGACCTGAGCCTCTCTGTCACTGCAGCATACGGGCCGCGGACCCGTTGTACCGCAGTTAATACCGCTAAAGTAATAAAGGGGTTAACCCCTCCCGCTACCCACCTGGTAGTGTTTAGTTGAGATTTGGTGCTCAAAAAACAACTGCATACTCTATGCATATGTATAATCCATAAATGTCCGGAGTGCTATAATAAACATCCCAAAATGCTGTCCGTAGAATGTAGAGCCAAGAGAGATAAAGGCCTCATAATGTCCACTTGACAACCACACTAATTGGCCACAATACTTTCCTCCATAAGGCATAATGTTATAAGTATCCAGCAAAAGGTAATGTAATGCAGGGCTATAGCCCATTACCTGCCAGGATTCTGCTAGGGAGCACTCCAGGGCTCACAGTCCATTGTAAGGTATTCAGCAAGCAATGTAGTAGAGCAGGAGCACAGCCGAAGTCCATAAGTAGAAAAAATAAAAAGATTCCCAAGCAAACTCCAAATAAAGATACGTTTATTGTGTAAGCTCACAATATGCATGGGGTGGAACGCACCTACGCGTTAAGTGCAAAGCACTTTATCAAGGCGGAGGGTACAAATAGAAAGCACATATCTTTATAGTTACCTTTTTGGCGCCAATCATTGCTGGGAATGACGTAATTGCCCCACGACTCAGAACGGAGTCGAGCTGACGCAACGTCAATCCCCATTGGCCCGGAATGTCACGTGACTAAGATTCAATGTAAAAACTTTATTGACTAAGGAAAAAGACAAACATATATATTAAAAAGTACATTTAAAAGTTTAAACTTAAAAACATATCCTAATCCATGCCTAAAGGGGTAGTCTACTGTTAATTAAGCTACTAATAGTATTAAAGTGTAGATATAATAAAATAAATGCACCATAAAAGGCACATATAGAAAACTTTACTATTGTAGACATGACTACAATACATTAAGGCAAAGTATAATTGCTAAACTTTATATTCACCCCTGATGAGTAAAAACAGAGACCATAATAAAGGTCTAGGTGGAAATAATGAAATTCAAATTCCTAAAGAATGTATACATATATATCCAATATTAATATTCTTTTCAAACAGAAATTTAGTATTTATGAATTTCAGAAAGTCACACATAAATTAGTTACTCAAAGATCAATGAACAGGTTTAAAGCATAGGAAGTAATTGAAAAAAATCCTACTTTCATATGAAGGTATATGCATATTGTGATGCCCACACCACGTTGCAGTCTCTTTTGTCCCAATTTAAGGCCGGAAACACTGTATTTCTATGCAGGGGTTTATTTACAGGGATTAAATTAAACAACAGGCCCACCGTCCCTTTAAGAAAACCAAATAATAAAATCAAATCCTATTCCCGTTAGGGAAACTAACTGACTTTTCTTCAGCCCTCTCTAAAGACCGCTGGACAACTATACTGGTTCCCAGCTAAAACATGCCCTGGCATATGCAACAATCCACACAGTCTTTGCACACAGCAATAACAAAGGTTTTTTTTTCCTTATCTGTTTGGAAGTCCTCCGGAGCAGACATCACTGCTTCAGCACAGGCCTTGTCGTCCTTTCCTTCTCAGGAGAACTCGGTCCCACATGAGCCCAGAGAAACTCCCCTGTAGGTTCCTCTGTACCAGCTTCCGCAGCTGTGGAGCGCTTGTAACTCCCCCCTTCCCTGGGGAAAACAGCCTCTCTCACTGTGCATGGCAGCTTTCAGTCTTTTAAAACACTTCCTCATTCAAACCAGGCTGATTAGCTTTAGCTGCTACTTTTCCCTTTGAGGAATTAACTTTGTGTGCTGAAAAAGTCCAATAGCTGCCCTATTCAGCCCCTAGAGGACAGTGATGGTCTCACAATATAGATATACAGGGAGCAGAACATATGTATGTTGTAATATAAATGAAATTCCAATTCATATGTTAATTTCATTAAATTACTATTAATACTTGAGAAACCTTAAGGAGCAGTACAATATGAGCTTAAAGAGCAAAAAAGCAAAACAGGAAAATAATTTATATCCAATTAAACTAATTTGCATCCTCCATGTATTTAATATTTATAAATATGCAAATAACGTACAACATGAATAGTCCAGTGTAGAAAAGGATGATACGTACATTCAACCCGATCAGATAGTAGATAATAGCTCAAATTTTTATTTTAACTATTGATACTGTCTGACCATTGAAAACAGTACTATAGGAAATGAGTAAGGTCCCGATCTATTTTCAAACCCAGGGGAGTTCTGGTCCTCAGGGTGAAGATCGCGGAGGCTTCACGCTGATCTAGAACTTTTGTACTATTGCCTCGTCTGGGTAAAGGTGGTATATATTCTAAACCCTGGAACGTAAAGTTCTCCACTCCTCCCCTTGGGCAACTAGAAAAATATTTGCGGACTGGATGGTTAAGATCCTTCTTTGAAATTAATCGAAGGTGTTCCATGATTCTGACTTTTAGACAACGAGTGGTCCGTCCGGTATATTGTTGGCACATCCACACGTGTAATGAATAATGGAATATCCTTTATTAAATGTTTTTTGCGGGGACCGTTTTAACAGAGTTGCTCTGTTCATAAGTGTGACTTCTTGTAATGATTTGTCCAAAACATCTCTGTTATAACCCTTATTCAGAAATCTGTCATATACTGTAGGTCTTTGGATTAAATTACAAAATCATCATTACTTGAACAGTTGCGTTTAACTCACATGAATTTACCTTTTGGTATTCCTTTTAGTAGAGATTTAGGATGGCAGCTGCTTGCCCTTAGAAAAGTGTTATGAAAATTAATTTTCCGATAAATATCGGTTTGTATATTGACTGTATTATCAATATAAAGTAATAAGTCAAGAAAGTGAATGTGATGATAATTATAAGTGAAATGAAGATTATAGTCATTATAATTAAGTGTATCAATAAAACATAAAAGTGTAGAAACATCACCCGCCCAAATAAAAAGGTCATTTATAAATCGCCTGTAAAAGAGAATGTGCTTACTCTACATGTTCCTATCTCCAAACATGTGGAACGACTCCCAACACCCCATAAAGAAGTTAGCATAGGAGGGAGCAAAGCTTGTTCCCATTGCCGTTCCACGTGTTTGGAGATAGTGAACCCCATCAAACAAAAGAAATTGTGAGTAAGAAGAAAGTGAAAAGAATCCAAAATAAAAGTGATGTGTACAGGTGCTAAATCAGAATGTGTCAAAAAGTGACGAGCAGCTGCCAATCCTTGCTGTTGTGATATTACTGTATACAAAGAGGTGACATTGAGTTTACTGTAACTCAAATCTGGCTACATTTCTAGACTACTCTCAATTTGTTGAAGCAAATCACCACAGTCAAGAATGTATGAGGGCAATTGCCGTACCAATGGTTGGAGGCAATTTTTTCTATTGGACTTTACTGCATTAGGCCTTTAGTTTTTCTCAGGCCCCAAAGCTTCTGGATGTACCTAGGCCAGCTATCAGGTTTGAGGCCTGGTGTTTCTCTTCAGCCCCCTAAGGGGCTGAGGGCACGTCTCACTCCCAAGAGGGAGAGACTCAGACTCCCTATAAATTGTCATGTTTCCTCTAACAGAGGGGGATACAGTGGCAACAGCTGCAATAGCGCCTCCTGAGGTCAGGAAGAAAACTATACCGGAGAGCCCCAAAATGGGGAACAAGATGCAGCGTTCCTGTAATGAACCCTACCCCATGGAAGAGTGGCCCTTCCAGTCCAATAAGGAGGAAGACATCTCTTACGGGGAACCCGAACCGAGTGAAATCCACAAAACACCCCAAGAATGGTGGGGGTGCCTGAACTCGGCACAAACAGAAAAGACCGCTCTCTATGATGACGAATATGGTCGACAAGAGAAAGCGCGGGAGCAGCAGATCACCCAATATTTCTGTCAGCTAAAGCAACTGCAAGAAAAGCCTGGCGTATATAATGAAGCTACTAAAGTATCAAATAAAGAAGGAGACCCAAGTATTCCTGATGGGACGGAGTAATCCAAAACAAAAAGGCGGAAAAAGAAAAGCGGTTCTTCACTTACCGTGGAAGGAACAGACACGTCCGCAGATCCTGTGGAGGAAAAGGGGGACCGAGTTGCCCTGCAGCCTAGAGAAAATGGAGAATTCGACCTGCGGTTAACCGAATATCCAGAGGGCCCAAGGCAGAAGTCGTGTTCCCCAAAGTAGTGTCTGTCCGGTGCCAACAGTGAGGAACCCTCAACCAACCATCCCAGGGAAGTGGAGCCGGAACCTGTGAGTGACGATCCCTTGACCAGCCCTGAAGATGCCCTGAAAAATACCAAGTGTGACTGATATACTTTGTGAACAATTGAAACAAAAGAAAGATGATTACGCGGAGCTACTGAAAAATAACGTGAAGCTACAGGAATATGTGCTCGCAATGTACTCTGCAGCGAGGACAGAATTGGACGATCCCAAGACTGAGCTAAAAACTGCAAACGCTACTATTTCCGCCATGGACGAAAAGCAGAACCAATCTGATAAAATGATGGCTAAGCTGAAGCGGAAGTATGAGGAGGCACTGAAGCAGATGACAGTTTTCCAGCAAGAGGTTCACACTCTTCGCATAGAGCTGAATGCCTCACAACAGGAGGTCAACAGTGTCCGGATAGAGGTGGACGTATCTCAGAAAGAGGTTCAGACACTCCGCAGAGCACTGGATGCCTCACACCATGAGACCAACAGCTGCCGCACAGACCTGGAATTTTCCAGAAAGGAACTCCACATTCTCACTGAGGAGCTGGACATTTCTAAAGAAACGATTGTAAATCTTAATACAGATCTCCAAGTCTCTCAGAAGGAGCTTCAGACCCTCAACCTAGAGAAGGAAGTCTCACGCCAGGAGACTGTCATTCTCAAAGCAGATGTGCATAAATGGAAGGAGGCCCTGAATAGTACAGAGACTGAAAAAGGAGAAAATTTAAGATTAAAAAGAAAAAACTTAAAACTCGAAGAAGGAAATTTTCATTTGACAGACGACGTCAAGAAAAAGAATGAAAAGCTGCATGAGCTTAAAGAAATAAATAGACTTTTGGAAGGGGAGAAGTTTGAAGCAGAGCACCGACTGCAGAACCAACTGCAAGGTCTGCGTACGCACCTCGAGAAGGCCGAGGAGAAGCAGCGAACTCTGCAGGAAGACAATCTGCAGGCTGTTAAAGAAATTCAAGTGCTGCAGGAAGGTCTGATGACCCAGTATGTCCCCGCAAAGCAGCTTGAGAAACTGAAGGCTACCCTGAGCATCACCAAAGCATCGCTAGAGGCCAAGCTTAGAACCCAGGTGACCAGGCACAAAAGGGGGCACAAGAAGTTCCAGAAACTAAAACAAGTAACTGTGGCCCAAGCAAAGAAATTCATAGTGCTTCACAATGCAATAAAAATGTGGAAGCCAGCTCAGAGAAAGCAAAGTGTGCAGATAAATTCCCTGAGAAGAGACTTGCAAGACGCACTCAAAAAACAGGGATCTCTTGCAAATGAGATTACAGTCCTACAAGGACAAGTATTGACCCTGACTAAGCGTTAGTATCCCACAGCCACAAAATCCCATGAAGACAAGGATGCAGTGAGAGCTGGGAATACCGCTCGTCTGAAAGACAAGGTTGCAAAATTTGAATCACCTAAACAAGCACTAGCAACCCCTTCAGCCACCCAAAAGGCAATAAAAGAAGGTACACGTGCTGAATCAAAACCAGAAGAATCCTTAGCTGATGAAGCTGAAAAGATGGGACATTTTCTGCAAGTGGGTGTGGAATTGCAACTTAACCCCAAAGAGGCTGAACTAGCAACCCCATTGAGGGGGAAAAGGGCAGAGAGACAGCTTCAAGACCGGAAAACTCAAAGGGCTGTTTTTAAATGCTCTGCAACTGCTGCCATACAGTATGCCTACAATAAGACGAGCACCCGATGCAAGGGAAATCTCATGACCGCGCACGTAGCAAAAAGACCATACTTAGAAAAAGTCCTCCTCGAGCGACTGAGGAGTGCTGATCTCAAGCACCTTTGGGAGGAGACACGAATAAACTGGAGAAAGGGCTCCAATCCCAGCAGGGCTGAGAATCAGTACTGCTCATGGGTCACCATTTGTATTCACTGCTTAGGCTAAACATATGAAAACAACAAACGCCTATCCCTTAAAGGACTAACTCACTTCTTGAACCCTGACTATGGCTGGAAGGCAAATCCCCTATTTCAATGACCATACTACAATTTATTGGGATAGGCAAATAAGGTTTACCTGCTTCAGCAGTTTCTCTCTCTCTCCTCTTGGGATTGGGGAAAAGAGTCCATCTGTGGTTTTGTAAGTTTCAGTGCAGTGTAAGTTTCCTGCCTGGGTGTGTCTCTTTAACTATGTCTCTGCTGCATGAGATATTTGTTGCTCAGACTGTTTGTAGGCAAAAAGCATTAAAAAAAATTCACCGGGTTCCTTAACTTTAAGAACTCCCTCTCGTCCCACTTCGGACACCATATGTAGGCGGACGCTCACAGAGCTATGCAAGGGAGTCTGGTTATAGTGAAATTAAATAAGGCTTTTTATTGCGCCTGTTTCCTTAATATTAGGAAACCATCCAAACAAGGGGGTAAACAAGGCTTCTATTCACTTGGGAGTATTTCTAGTGAAATACTACTGTATGCAGTCCACACTCCCTTTAGATAAGCATGTCTCCCAGCCCCAAACATATAGCATGAAATAAGCAGATATATAAAGTCTCATAAATGAAAGTCTTATCTGTTCCTTGTGGTTTGGAGGGAAAATCTTCTCTGTTCCTGCATTGCTACCTTTCCTCAGGTTTTGTCAGCATTCAGGTTTAGAGGTTTCCCCTGTGTCTTGAAAGCAGCTCTGCTGTTTCTTCTGGCAGGGCTCAAGAAAAGTTGTGAGAGTCAAGGACAATCCCTGCTCTGTCTCCAAGTTCAGCTCATGTGTGAGCTTAGGAGTCTCTCTTCCTGTCTCAAAAGACAGGCTTTTCTAAGCAATCTAATCAGGCAGGTGGTGTTTGTTAATTGACTACCAGCAGTTAACCACCACAATGCTGGATTAGAGGCATATTACCTGAACAGGGATAACTCCCCTGTTACAGTCAGGTTTGATATCATATTTTATATGACTGTATACCTAATATTAATAGAGCAGTTACTGTACAACAATATGTGTTGAAGCAGTCAGTACACAACAGGGTTCTGAAGTACGAGTTATTCAATAAACATTTAATTTAATTAAGCATCTTTTTTAACCAACTTGTTCTGAAACAAACAGTGCATTGAAAATGTACAGGTGCAGCCCTGTAAACTGTCTTGTATTTTCTGTAAGTATCATGGATTTGTAGTCCATTAACTGTTTTTTAGAATCAGAAGTCTCGCAGACTTCTACTGAGTCTACTTGGGGTGCTTGGAAATTGGCAGCTCTGCTGGAATTTAGCACAATCACTGTATTGATTGTAACGTTGCTCATCTCCTAAAGGAAGCGGGCCCGCAGGGCTGAGGTAGGGTATAATATCACCGACCAGAGCCAGGGGACTGAGTCCTGTTAGAGTAGTCGTGATCAAGGTAAAGGTCAAGGCAGGCGGCAAAGGTGCAAGTCCGGGTACAGGCTGGGGTCAAGGCAAGCAGCACAGGAGCAGTGGTCGTGTAACAGGCTGAGGTCGGCAACAGGGAATCCAAAAGAACAGGGAGGGCTCAAGAACAGGGTAGGCTCAGGAATCAGAATACAAGGGACCCAGACACATAGGGAAATGCATACAATGCTCGGGCGGGAACTGCGAGTCACTGGCTGCTATTTAAGCCCTGGAACAGGTACAGCCAATAAAGCAGGCTGCAGTAACCAAAATGTCCACAGCAGCCAGGTAAGGGCAAGTTCCAGCCAAAGCCACGATTGGAACCATTACAATTGATGTGGCAATGGTACAGTGTAATTAAATGTAGCACCCATGTGGAAATACTACTTACAGTACTTAAGGGCCTTAGAGGGTTAACTGTAAGTATAGCTACAGTGTGTCACCTCTATTCATCACATGGGATAGGATAACTAGGCAGAAGCTAGCCAAGGTCACCTTCACAGTGCAAGGGGATGTTACTATGTAATATTACCAAATAGACTGCCATACCCCTCCCCTATTAGTCATAGTGACGTAATGTCACAATAGATTATACCGTGCATAGTGAGGATGGAACATTCTAGTTTAGATCCTGGAGGAGACCAAGATAATGGATCTCGTTGTGCATAATGTGTCCTGTTAGTCTGAAACTAGGAGGATGACAGTACTCAGAAACAGAAACTAAAGCAAACAGGGTTTAATTAGGGCAGAGACAAGCAATCCTGGATAGACAGGGTAACAGGCAAGGTAACATAAATAGGAATGGGAAAAAGGGACAGAACTGGGACACAGGAACTGGCGAACAGGGACAGGACATGGACATGGGCAGGTAACAGAAACATGGGGCTGGGCTGGCTTAAAAACAAAGGTTGAAATGCAACTTCATGGACTTTAAGTAGGGGAAAGAGGAGGAAGTGGGTGAGCTCTAGGCAGCAATGACTGGGAGTTGTAGTCTTCCTGGGCTACACATGGTTGACAACTGCAGTGCTGCAGCCAGAAGAAAGATCATAAGAACAGGCTTTCGAGCACTGTAAAATCTGTCCAATTACTGATGCACAGGTTTCACAGGGCCCGCATCTATGACCCTGAGCATGTTCCACCCACAAGAGGGGTTGAACAAGTACTCAACAGGAGGTTCCTTAGTAAGGGCCTTGGAGTTTCACCTTATAATTACTAGGGGGTAACAATCTCATTTGTTCTCTCAGAGATGATAGAGTGAATGCCTTATGCAAGCGGAGGATCCTGCCTAGGGATCCCAGTGAAGTTGGGAACAGTCATCATCCAAACAATGGAGTGCTACTTTACAGTGCAATAAGTGCAAGAGAGTTGCCTCTTTGGGGATATGCTGCATGAGCACTACCAATGAAGATGTTTGTATGTGTTTCTGTGGATAAAATTAAAGAAAGTTCCTGATGCCTGTTTCCTTATTGTTTACCATACCTACCATGCCCAAATGCCAGCACCCTGAGAACAAGGCAACCAACCACGAAGCACCACCTGAATATACATAGATCCCTTTGGAGTGGCACTCCGCTGTTGGCCGGAGAGAAGAGATGTTACATAAATAACTGATACAAATGTGTTAGTATGAGTGCAAAAGTAAAGACAGATGCTGCACACCATAAGTAGAAAAATAACAGCAATGCAGTTACCAGTGATCCTGTGTTTGAAGGATAGCCTGCAGTAATCCAATAAACATAGTAGGGAGAAGCAACACAAGGCACTTTCGGATTTTACTTAATATAATTTATTACAACCAATACACAACGTTTCGACCCATACGTCTTTCTCAAGTGAAAAAAAGTGGCATACTATGAATGTCCAATAACTTCCTTCTTATAGCCCTCACCTTCCCATAGTGCCCCTTGTTGATTATCCACAATCTTCTCCACCTGTGCTGATGTAACTACAGTTCACCTTTGTTCTTCTACTTCAGTGATTGGTACTCGCAGCGTCACGTGTTGTCTCCTCGACTCTTGACGTCATCACATAGTCTGACGTCATCGTGCATTCTTCATGTGGCTAACCAGTCATCATGGTTCCAAACTTTCCTCCATGGGATGCATCTGACGTCATCACAATGTCACGTGCAATCCCCTCGGCATTTGCAGTCATCAGGTCGGCATTCTTCATGTGGCAATCCGGTCGTCATGGTTCCCAGCTTTCCTCCACGGGGTGCATCTGATTTCCTCACGGTCCTCGATGTAAACAAAAAAGCCTTTGTTGATGTTGTCATGGTAATCCCTAGTGTCATTCATGCATGCGTTTCCTTGCTTCCTCTGCACGATGGTGTCCTACATGTTATCTGATTGGGGAGATCCTTTCTTCCGGCACATAGAATATAAACAGCGCTAAATCAGCAGAATGGATATCAATAGTCCTTGTCAGTCATCATTAACCCAACTGTGTCCAGTGAAAATTTAATATTAAAATAAATATATTAGAAGGATGTCTGTTTGTTGAAAGGCAGTTCAAGCATAACTGTCTGTAAATTGTTCATTGTAATATGCCAGAACGTAACTGACCTTCAAAGTGTGTATCCATAATTCGAGCAAACAGTGGCAGCAACCTGGAATACTAAAAAGTGGATAGCAACATGTTTCAATTATCTTCCTTCAAGGAAACAACCTAGAGATAGATTATCATTTAGTCCATTAGGGTATACCGTAGTATAGATCCAATATGACTCTCTCTGTACTAATAGTGTATCCTTCTCTAGCCGTGGTCATGCTTTTTGCACATGTTCAATACCCATCAATTTTAATGAAGATATTGTGTGGTTAAAATCATTGCAATGTTTTATTAAAGCCGTTTCCTCGGCACGATGACTTATTTTGCTTTTTTGCTCGATAAACCTTGTTTTGAGCATCCGGTTGGTCTTCCCTATATAACACAGGCCACAGGAGCATTTAACCATGTACTGTATACAATATTAGTAGTGGTACAGGTTATGCGGTCCTTGATTTTAAACATCTTTTCACTACTAGGGTGAAGGAATTGGTCCCCTGTGTTAAGACTATTGCATACACTGCAGCTATGGCATTTAAATCATCCTGTCTTAGGAGTGCTTAAAAAATGCGGAGTTGAATAATAATTTTTATTATCTGCTCTAATAAGTAAATCCTTAAGATTTTCACCCCTTTTGTATGTAAATCTGGGGAACTCCTTACAAATCTTATTCAAGGTATCATCTGTCTGTAAAACTTTCCAATGCAATTTTACACTCTTTTTAATGAAACCACAGGCGGTGGGGAATTTAGTGACAAATGTCATTCTATCTTCTTTTTTGTCCACGGGATGTTTTGGTACCATAGTAAATGCCGAATCAATTACCGATCTCTTATGTCCCCTGTCAGTGAAACATTTCTCAATTTCCTTAAGTGTTTTTTCAAGTTGTGGCTGCCTGTTAACAATACACGTTGCCCTAATCTTTTGGGAGAATGGTAGCATATTTTTAGACATTCTGGGTGGAAACTAGATGCATGCAATGTTGCATTTCTGTCTGTAGGTTTCCTGTATAGATCACTGTGCAGTATACCATCTACATTGGTCAGTAATACACCCAGAAAAGAAATTTGACTACTGCTCCAGTTTTTAGTGAAGCGTATGGTTGTGTTTAATCCATCTAAATAGTCAAAGAACCTTGTGAGTTCATCAGATGTAACTTCCCACAAAAAGAATAAATTGTCTATGTATCTACAATAGAAACACATCTTTTTGTAATATTCTGTCAGAAAAATAAGTCTCTTCAAAATCAGTCATGAAAAGATTGGCTCACGAGGGTGCCACATTACTGCCCATCACTGTTCCTGTGTGTAACAGGGGAGTAATCCCTGTTCAAGTAATGTGCCTTTAATCTAGCAGTGTGGTGGTTAACTGCTGGTAGTCAATTAATAAACACCCCCTGCCTGATTTAGATTGCTTACAAAAGCCTGTCTTGTGAGACAGGAAGTGACTCCTTAGCTCACTTGTGAGCTGAACTTTGGAGACAGAGCAGTGGTTCTTGAGTCTCCCAGGGTAGACTGACCAAGAGAACACAGATCTCTGGAGCTGACAAATAAGATTTCTAAACCTGGATGCTGACATTTTCTGTGCACGCACGGGTGCGGTTCCAAGAGAGCAGAGAAGATTACTCTACAGCAGCTAACAGATAAGACTTTCATTCTTAAGAGACTTCTTATATCTGCTTATGTCATGCTATGTGTTTGGGGCTGGGAGACATGCTTAACTAGGAGTTGTGAATTGCATGGTATTTCACTAGAACCACTCCCAAGGGAATAGAAGCTTTGTTCCCCCTTGTTTGGATGTTTTCCTAACGTTAAGGAAAAGGCACAATAAAGCCTCATTATAATTTCACCTTATAAAGTCTCCAATTGTGTACCTCTGTGAACGTCCGTCTACACTGTGGTTTGTAGGTAAAATGTTTAATCAAATTTGATTTTTTTTTTGTAAAGGATAAAATGAAGGAGAAGCATAATATAATCTATAGGGGGATTGTTTTTGTGTGTTTAGTATGAGTGCAAACAACAACACCTTAACACTTGGTATTACATATCCCTTAATATCATTGACGTGACTCATCTTTCCCAAACTATTTAAAAAGATACTACCTCCATGGTGGTCTGAATTGCTGCCCCCCTCCTTCCCCCAGTGATCAGAGCAGCGACCTGCTGATACAGACTACCCTATGACTGGTGACTTTAGTCTGTCCCCTGGGAACCTACTATAGCTAACTACTCACTTGTTTCACCTACCTATATATACTTGGTGATGTGATATACATATATATACCACTCACTTTGATAGCCATAAGTGGCTGTACCTGTGACCAAGTACTTACGGACACAGTCTCCAGGAGGCATTGATTACATCTGGCTCTACCCTGCACATATCATCAAGGGCAGTAGCCTACACTATACACTTGAGACCTGGTATTTTTTACTTTCGCTGCGCTTTTTTGGCTCTATTGAGTCTCATTTATTTGGGCACCTAGCGTCCTACTATATTTTAATATTGAGTTAAGACTCTAATAAATGGTTTTTATCGTGTACATATTACTTATCAACATATACACATATCCTTTGTTTAGTGTACTCTGTGCATCTGCTTGAGTGCTCTCCATTGGGGTCCCTTTCTCTCACAAGTATTAGTTCATATTTACCCCGGATAGAAGCACCACAGAACCTATTCTCAGCTGTTGCAAGGGTACCTTCTTTCCCTTCCCCCACCCCCAGCTTTACCCTAGTATTAGCCTATTAAAAAAGATACAATAATACTCCATTTAAAAAAAAAAAAGATAATATAAAAATTATATCACGGCTAATTATAAAAAAAACTTTTTCTTAAGCTTTGCATTAGTAATGTAATTCAGAATAATGGAATCATTCCATTTCCTTCAATGAATCATTTGTTCTGAAAATCCTCTCTTCATTCATCCAAAATAATTCCCACTTCCAATTTTTTGACAATGTCACCTCTTCTAATGTCTGGCAATATTGTCTTTCTTCTTTCAATGAGTCACCACGAGTACAGGAATTTAATGCTATTAAAGTAAAAGTCTGGCCATTGCACCTTTGTCATTCTTCATATTAATGGCAGTTTTATATGCACTGGTTCTTTTCCTTGCTCTTCTCTGGCAATGCATACTATGTGTTATTGACCCCTCTGGTAGTCAAGGTACGGCAGTAACACCTTTTCTGGACAAGATTTCCAAGGCGTTTCAAAGTGACCGTGCTGAAAATAGGAGCAGAGTGGGAGTAGCAAGCATGTTTACACAAGAATAACTTAAAACTGTCACTTCTTCAGTACTAAGGAGAAGCTCCTGCAGAGGACCCTTGGGTGCACAAAATGGCTGTCTGCACTCAAAATATGGAATTTCGATAGAATAAATATTGATTTTCTAGCACAATATTTTAAAGTGCCCCCGGCTTTTACTTTTCAGTATCCCATTTCTAACATTGTGACCTTGCTGCATTTGAATGTTTATTTAATTGCTGTAAATGGCCAATTAATGAGGAGATTACGGTCCATATTTTCTAAATATGCCACAGGTGTTTTCAAGCTCTGGCAGGGGTTTTATAGAATAGCACTGCTTAGTAAATATAGGCTTATATTTTCAGATGATATTTACAAGAGGCGCACCTTATCTGCTTTAGAGGCAGATCCACAGAGGTCTGTTAAATCACGTAAAATAACGTGGCATTACCTAAATAGGTAACTGACATTGTTCCTGATTTTAACGGGTGTAGCACCCTTTCCCTATTCCTAAGGGAAACTACATGAGCTGCTATACCTGTTTGCTCACAGGATGCCTAAGCCTCTACCGCTGGGAGCCTGGGGTGAGCTCTTTCTCCTTATCAGCGCAGCGCCTCCACCTATGAGGGATCCCAGAGTTGGTGGGATAACCCCTCACATAAACCAATCACAGTATTGAATAAATAGGAACAAAGTTTAATAATTCAGTGCTTCCAAATCAGGAATTCAAAGTAGAAATTCATGCTTGATTGAAGTGTCTAAACTTGCTTGTAGAAAAAGACTTTAAATGCATAATAGAGTAATGTATTTGTGAAAGCAAAGCTGCTCATACAGGGGAGGGTTTGTATGTGTTTAAGGTCCTATTGGTGGATAATATGATCAGAGCCTATAATAACAAGCACTGACCATGGGAATGTCCTGGCAGTGACAAACCATTAAACCCGATATGCTCAAGCTTTCCCTACCAAAGACCAGAAAGCTCTCACAGTAGCCAAAATACTGTGAGAGAAGTACGTCATTCATTACGGTTTACCTAATTGGATGCACTCTGGGAGAGACTTTGAGAGCAAGTTAATTAAAGAGCTTCTAAACCTGATCAATATCGAGAAGTCTCGTACGACTCCCTATCACCCTGAAGGAGATGCTCTGCTGGATAGGAACTCTACTGGATATGCTAGGCACTCTGGAGGACTCCGAGAAGGCTAGCTGAAGCAAGCAAGTCGAGCAGCTAGTGCATGTATACAATTGCACCAGGCATGAATCCACCGGGTACACACCCTATTTCATGATGTTTGGCAGAGAGGCACGACTACCTGTGGATATTCATCTCTGAGTATCTACCAATAGGGTACCGAACATGACGCACTACAAATATATGAAATGCCTCCAGGATAACCTCAGCAGAACACATCAGTTGGCAGACAAATCCACCTCCAAGCTGAATGAGTATAACAAACTGAGGAATGACCATATGGTCCGCCATCGGGAACTTCGTCCAAGAGACGCAGTTCTCCTGCAAAATTAGGAATACCAGGAAAGCATAAGTTAGCGGACCACTGGTGAGAAGCTCCCTTCGCGGTGGAATCACAGATGCCGGGCCTCCCTGTATATCATATCTGAGATGCAGATGGAAGGGTAAGTGTCTGGCATCAAAATCACTTACTACCTATTCCCCAAGTGGGGGAAGTGAAGCTGAACCATCCTCAGTAGTATCACCAAGTGAACCGGAGGAATCCAGCGAAACACTGGATGCTGTAAAGGCAAATGATCAGGATCTTTCGGAGGGAATCTTTGCCACCACAAATGGAGACTGGCGGGCACCACCAGAAGAAGTAGAGGGTAATGGGCCTGTCCCCCATGTACCCTCCCCAGTGGCTTCAACAAGCCGACCACTCGACCCAAGGAGTCAGAGTTTCATACCTACTAGAGATTCTGTAGCTCAAAATTCACACTCTATGAGAGGGCCAGGACCTCAAGCCAATGGTAGCCTCTCCACTCAAGAAGACGTTGAAGAAGAGACTCTCAGGAGTGAAAGAGTGAGACGCCCTCCAACGGGAATGGCGGATTATTCGTTAGGGGCACCTCACTATGAGTCTCAGCTGCTGTCTCGGAGCAGGTTTGCCTCTGTAATGACCATGCTTAATGAACTGTGCAACTTGGTATAGATGTATTGTACATAGTTAAGTTGTAAGTATGATTTCCCTTTTTTCATTATACAAGATTCTGTTTATAGCATGTTGTCCCCAAGTGGGGACGTTGGATTCTCTACCAGGGGGAGGATGTAGAAGAGTCCCCCTCCTGATCTCTGGGGAGGGGGAACTTCTGGAATGCCCACACATAGTCGAACTGACCCGTTCTTCTTCCATACTACCACAATAGGAGAGGCATAGGGGCTACAGGACTCTGTTACAATACCCACCATCTCCATTTCCTTCAGGACGGCCCTCACGTCCTCCACATCTCTGGGAGCAATGCATTTGGAACGCTCCTGGAATGGCGTGGAGTGATTCAATCAGATCGTGTGTTGAGCACTCTTGCTGCATCCCACATCCATCTCACTGGTGGAGAACACCTCCTGGCGCTCTGCCAATTTGTCCCTTAGCTTTTTCGTCCACTCCACAGGCAAGGTCGATTTCCCAAAGTCGAACTGCAATCCAGTAGGGGCTTCTTCTACGGTAGCCACGTTCACAAGAGCCAGGGATTCTATTTGAGTAACCGGGTATATCCGACCCAGTGCTTTCCCGATGTCAAACCATATAGAGTGGGGAAAGATATTCTGTAAGGCCACTTGAACCGGCGAGGAAGAGCAGACTTCCACTCTTTAATTTCTGGTACCACATTTGAACCCTCTCTTGGCGTCTTCTTCGGGTGTGGTCTCTACTGAAAAGTACCAGTCAGCCTTGTCACAGCCCGTGAAGTTAGGTACAATGGCCATGTGCCTCATTCCCCCTGGTGTAATCTCTGTCAACCCCTTCTCCAGGTTAAAGAACTGTCCAAATTCTTCTTGGGGAGAGATTCTATGGCATTCCTCCTTGAATACGGGGTAAATCCTTAGAGATGATAGGGGTAGTTCACCTGTTTCTTGCAGATAGGCCCGGATCAGGGCTCTCACCACATCCGCGTTGGTCCCCAATATGATGGGGGCATTTGGATGTTCCCGGGGTTCAGGACATATCAAAGCTTCTACTTGCAGGCGGTGGGATTTGTTGGTATTGAGCTGTGGTATGTCCAGCCGCACTTGAATCACGCCATAAATGGGGTAGTCTTCGCTGCTAAGGCCCCACAATTTCATCTTCTATGCCGACTGCATAGGCAGATGCTTGAGGTGCAGGTCGTAGAATGGGCGGAAGATGATGGTCACTTGCGACCCAGTATCCGGCAACGCAGAAGAGTAGATTCCCTCCACTAGTATTCTTACTATGGCCGCAGGTCCTACTCGATTGTAGGCATCCGATGGGGTCTTATCTTCAGGACTAGGTGCAGGGGCACTATCCGAGGATGTGGGCGTTAGTTTTGCAGAATGCACAGTGAAGGCCATGGCTCCAGGGGTGGAAGTTGTCTGACTTCGGGCAGTCCTGTGCAAAGTGGCCTTCTTTGTGGCAGTTAAAGCAACGTTGCTTTGGGTCGCATTGAAGCTAGGGTTAGGAACCGAGTTTCGAGGCATCGAGGGGGTCTGTTATGGAGGACTCTGGGGGGTATTGTCCTCAGGATTCTCCTTCACACTACGCTTCTTGGTGGGAGTTGCTTTTTTCTCCCCTTTGGAAGATTCGCAAGATGTCTTGGGAGTGTGGAAATGCAATTGTACCTCCTGCTTCCATATGTGGCTCATCAACTAGAGGAAGCTGGGTGGTGTCGTGGTCCGAGGGGTGCCTCACATCATAAGCACTATAGGGTGCGAGGGTAGGGATCCTTTCAGTAGTTGTTTGAGTCTGTACTCATTTACTACTGTGGCAGGAATAACTTTCTTGGAGAGTAATCCCCATGTTTGTAAGCGTCAAACAAACATGGACAGCTCTTCTCCCTCCTTCTGGTGGAGAGCACGGAACTGGGCCAGGAGTTCATCTTCGTCATCCTCAGCAGTGTAGGCCTGGTTGGGGTGTTCAGCCAACTCCTGGGTGGTGGCTTCCCCTCGGTCTCATGGTGCAGTCACACAAGTTGGGCTGCTGGGGGCCTTAGGCACTAGACTATTCACTGCCTCTTCACGGCTTCAGAGCAGGACCATTCCTCGAGCACGTGTAGGGTATGTTCCCTCCATGACCTAATTCTTCTTTTCTGATAGGAGTGGGTGATATCCCGAAGAAAGATTTGAGCTTGCAGTAGTTGTGGGAATGCGAGGACTGTGCTAAACCGTCTACCAGTTGGTGTAGTGTTTCCCAAAGTCTGAGCCTCCGGTCAACCATGACTAGGGCAGTCATACCGGCAGCTATGGACTGACTCTGGGCTAGCTTTGTTCCTTCTGGGGATTTCTGATTAGTGTGGGAGGTCAGCCCGGTAAGGTACCTCTGGTGTGGGTCCTGGACTGAAAGTTATCATTGGTATTGGCAGATCTGGGTATATCAACGGGCAACCCATGGGCAGGGCTTCCGGAAAATGCAGGGCCCATGGGCCATCATCTTCACATAACTCATTGCCCGCAGCAACTATTACTATACTCCAACTGTAGTTAGGGTCCCACATTCGGCCTAGGGTCCACCTTAGGGAGGTGCAGACTTGCTGGGGGGGGGGGGGTGCCGGCCGGGATGTCCCCTATCGCGACCACATGGTGGGGAGATTCTAGGAATTCCATGGCCCACTGACGGACCTCTTGTCTGGTGGGTACAAACATGGGGCTCGATGCAGTAAGCACAGAAAAAACACTCTCGTCAGGGGTTCAATATCGGCATGATTTTGGCGTGTTGCCCTCGCAGTACTCAGGAAGGGTCGAATCCCTGGTGAATCACTGCGAAAGCAACACGCCGAGTAGCCGGTGGCGAGACAGTTTGTCTGCCGATAACCAGGCAATACGCCGTCCCCTGCCGAGATGTGTCTGCAGCAGAGAGAGATCCGCCGCTCATTCATAGTGTACATGTGCAGGGGGTCTCCAGAGCTGAACCGCATTGGTTTAAGGTCCGGGGACCCCCTGCTTCCCGAGATGCAGACCCCTTTAACGAAAAAACATGTGCAAGTTAAACAAAATACATTTTTTGTTGTTGACTTACCATTACTTTACCCACTCACCGACTCCCGTTGAACAGCTTTCTCTCGAACCAATCCACGCACAGAAACCCATAAAATAAAAAACCATAAAAAAATAAACCATAAAATAATAAACGAAGTGTGTCTTTTCTTTGTAATCCATTCCGTTACCGTCTTCATCTGTGTTCTTCCATCTTCCGGCTTCTTCTGGGGTCTTCTGGGCGTCTTCTTACCATCTGCTACCACGCCCCGATCCTCTTCTTCCTTCCGGAGGTCCGTCCTCCTCAGCGTCAGCCTTCAAAATGAGACGACATAGGCTTTTATAGGCCTATGACATCACATTTTGGTCAAATTGTTCCCACGGCCATAATTGGGCCATGAAAATATGTGATTTTTTGGGGGGAAAAATAATTTTGATGACGTCATTTAAAGGCAATGACGCCAGCCAATCAGAATGGCTGTGCTTCAATTGCCTTTAAGATGACGTAATGAAAAGAAAGATGGCCGCCCTCACATGGTACAGTAGCCAATCAGAGCGTGGGAACGCAATCCCAACTCTGATTGACTGAAGTACCATGTGACAGGCTTTGGATGACATCACATCCGCTTTCCACAAAGCCTCTGTCACATGGTATACTAGGGCCAATCAGAGTTGTTTATATTGCTGCATATTAATATAACTATATAGTATAGATCTATCTAATTTTATAGTTATTTCAGTATATTTATATAACTACAGTATATAATACAGTATATCTATTATTGTTTATATTGCTGCATATTAATATAACTATATAAGATCTATCTAATTTTATAGTTATTTCGGTATATTTATATTACTACAGTATATGATACAGTATATCTATTATTGTTTATATTGCTGCATAGTAATATAACTATAGTATAGATCTATCTAATTTTATAGTTATTTCAGTATATTTATATAACTACAGTATATAATACAGTATATCTATTATTGTTTATATTGCTGCATCTATAATTGTTTACTGTAAATGATGTGCTGTACTTGTGGCCTACTGCAACTCTTCTGGTCGACAAAATAAGTGAAGAGAATGATGAGAAGAGTGCCTTAAGGGTCAAATACACTCTGCTGCAAAATCACAATCTCACTGTATCCGAGACCAGCATAAAGAAGGTGAGATGCAGAATTGGATGCAAATATGGACGTTTGAGGTGGTACTGGATAGTACAGGAGGTTAAAGTGTTGTTTAAGAAACTGTACTGTACCTATAAAATTATTCCTTGTCATTACAGAGTGTACTCTATGATAAGGGACATTAACAAGATCAAGAGGGAGGTCCAGGCCCAGGCATGGATCGACAGTGGAGACACTTTCCAGGATTGCATCTTCACTGACGAGTCTACTGTATCGCTGGAGAGATTTGCCACCTTTGCATTCCACAAAAAAGGTCACATATCTATGAAGCCGTGTCCAAAACACCCAGTGAAGATGCATGTGTGGGGTGCCATCTCTAGGCGTGGACCAGGATGCATTGTCATCTTTGAAGGTAAAATAAGTCGCACGCTTTTGCCTTATGCACTGTACTGTACTAGTGTGCAGTTTTTTGAGCACTTTTCTTTTCTTGTTATAGGAATCATGAATAAAGCTTTTTTCCAAGAGCAAATTGTGCCTGAGATTGTGGAATACATCACACGTGAGTTCCCAGATGGTCACCGTTTCTACCAGGACAACGATCCAAAGCACACCGCATCAACAGCGCATATTCTTGAGCGCGGTATCAACTGGGTGAAGACGCCAGCGGAGTAAGTGCGGTAACCGTGTCTCATTTTCTCCCACTGTTTTTACTGTGTACTGTATGTCTTTAACTAATTGTCCTTTTTTTTCCCCTCCAATGACAGATCGCCAGACTTCAATCCTATCGAAATGGTCTGGCATCAGCTGAAGGACCATATCCAAAAAGTCGTGAAACCCTCCAAAAAGGATGAGTTGGCGCAAGCCATAATGAGTTTTTGGAACGATGTACTCACTGTGGAATGATGCAATAAATATATAGACCATATTGCGACTGTGTTGCCCATTGTGATCGCGCGTAATGGGCAAGCATCAGGAAGGTAGTATGGTATAGTACTGTACTGCCGTATGGTACTGTAAGTACAGTATGATACAGGTAAGTATGGTACAGATTTTTTCTTTCCTGAGAGAGCAGCACTAGCCACCTGGTTACAAAGTATTTAACAGTAGCTACAGTATACAATAGTTCCAGTATGGACTAGTTTGACAGTACTATCTGCATACTGTAGTCCAATATGGAGTAGCTATACAGTACACAATGCCATAATACAGTATTCACATAATTGCACTAATTTTTTATTTTCTTGTCTTTTCAGAAAAAAAGGATGGACTGGGGGAGAGGGGGATATCATGTGTAAAGTTGTGAACTGTATGTACAGTTAAGTGTATCTAAACTGCAGTCATGATTTGCAAGCAAGCAGTGGTGAAGTTATAGAAGCATGAGCAGTAATCATCAGCTATGTAGCTCCCTTCCCAAAGAGGATTACACGTAGGCGCAGAGAGGTGATGCTCGGCTAGGGACGATTAAAAGCACAATGACAAGCTTTAGAAACGGAATGGTTCTTGAGAGGTGTCGATAAGAGGTTGTAATCCTTGAGAGAGCCCTGTGTGTGTCTGCGGGGGCTGGGGGAGGGGGCTAAAGCTGCATGAAGGATTATCTGTATTGTAGTTCAAAGACATGACATATTTTCAACAGGCAGGTCATCATAATAATTTGATCCCCACAACCCCAAATACATAAAAACCACACAAATCAACCATGTGCAGTCAAACGCACAGTGTCGCAGTCAAAAGCTACAGCAGAGATTGAATATCATTATATCAAGATGGTTTAGGCAGGCTTGTGGAGAAAATAAAAATAAAAAAATGACGAGGAAAAAAAATATTTTTTTTTTGTCACTCACTCTTGAACTTCACAAGCAAGCAGTGGTGAAGTTATAGACGCATGCGCTGTAATCATCAGCTAGCAAGCAGGAATGTGATTGAAACCAGAAAGACACACATTCAAAGGAATGGTGTTGGAGAGGTGTACTGTACTGTAGATAAGATAAGAAGTTGAAATACTACAGTACAGTAAATTAGCCTGTGTGTGCAGGGGTGAGCGAGGGGAGAGCGCTGTATATGCCGAAATGTGATACTGTTACAGTACACGCCTATGCGTTTCAACAATGTTCAAATGAGACATACTGTACAGCACTGCACATGCATATATAAATATGCAAATTTACAATTACTGCACGCGCACACGCAGACTGTGTACTGACGTACTGTAGGTTGAACTGCTAAAGTATTAGACTTTGAAGACAACAGCTCGCGAACGCCCCCCTGAGCTTTAGATAGTATTGCAGACAGTGCAAATAAAATGCTAATATTATGAGCGCTAAAATACCGGAACATATTCCGGAAAAAAAAAAATACTGCATCTGCCCGCGGTTATCAGAGTTGCACCGATACGGCCGCATTAGGATAAAGGCGGCCGCAGCTGTATTATTATACGCCCATACTTAACGTAGTAATGAATAAATGCCATATCGTATTAGGCATCTCTTGAAGTGTTTCAGACTTTTATATTAGCTATATCTTTGTATACCACTGTAACTATTTCAATAGAAAGGGTTAAATGCCATACCCACACAAATAATTTGGACACCGCTTTAGACCTGCCTTTGTCATTATAGCCAATTTCCAGAAATAACATTATGATAATTATGGTCTGGCTGGGATCAACTTCTACTTTTAACATGACCTTTTTATCATAAAGTTATTTCACTGCGCTAACATTATCAGAGGTTCGTGGATAAGCAATGTTAGGCTTATGTCTCATTAGCATCTTATTTGCATAGGAGTATGCCAAACTTATATAAAAAGTTACAATAATTGTGGCTAGCATCACATTAAAGCTGCAGTTCAGTCTTTTTTTTTTAATTCATTTTTTTACTTCAGTAGTTTCATGTGGGCAATCTCTACTTACCTAAAGAACCGTATAGCTGCCAGTCAATTCGTTCTCCATGTATTGATCGGCAAAATTTGGCAAGATCTTTAGAGATGGCATATGTTTTTCTTCTGCTTCTGTCACTCAGTGGAAGCTCATGAATATTCATGAGCACTCCTGCACTGACATGTGCTAGAGGGAGGGCAGGGCTGACAAAGGGGTGTGCCAGGGCTTGTGACAGGACATGAAGGGGCAGTGCCTTAGCAAATGGCTGTTAAAATAGAATACAAGAAAATTGGTCTTTCAAAGTTGTTTTTTTAAAAACAGAAAATGCTAAAAGTATTTTTTCTTACTACAGAACTGATTTATTAAAAAAAAACACACATGCAGGATATTGACTGAACTGCAGCTTTAAATAGCTTAACAGAGTTTTGTTGATCTGCCCCTTAGTATTTACTTCTAATGCAGATAGCTGGAGTAAGCAGTCTATATCAAGCATTTTAATGATTCATAGGAAGTTAGGAAGTCTTAATATCCTCACGGCAATGATTTTGTGTTCCTACAGTACAATATGTCTGATAAGAGAATGAAAATATGATGTTCCTGCTCATTTGTTTTGATTTTTTTTTTCTGTGCTGTATTTACTTAATTTTGATTGATTTACTGGACCAATGAGCTATATACCTGTGATCACCCAACTTGTTTTGGATTTTAATAGCCACTCATATTTTGGTTATTTCATTGTATGGTTGATCCAAGTATCTGCAGACTTTTTTCAACCTCATCTACTATGTAACTATGTAACTATGTAACTATGTATACTTATTTTGTGAATGTGGATTGTAGCTTTCCCCCCCCCCCCGTTAAACCAGTGTAAGGTACAGTATCCTCGGAAGTGGTCTGCTAACTGTTATATCTAAAGAAGATATGTAAAAGCGGCACACTACTGCTAATAAAGAATACATGTTGTAAGTGTTTTTTCCTCCCGGCGTCTCAAAGCTGGATCCACGCAAGTAAAGTAGATATTGAAGATAGAGGAAGGACACAGAAGACTTTTAGTTGAGTTCAAAAACTTCTGCTGTATTCAGTACATCAGAGCAGATATATATACAGTGACGTTTCAGGACAACCCTGTCCTTTCCTCAGACCATTCACCTTACAAATGATTGATAACAAACAACTATATATGACACTTATGCGCATATATATGTTGTGGTTATTTTGGGGGTTCAATATGAGTTTAAAGGGGTCCTGTATGTTATATATATATATATATATATATATATATATATATATATATATATATATATATCACACCTATAGCGGTTTAAAAAAATCACCTTACCCCCAACACCTGTGATACGAGCCTTGTATCACAGGAGTTTGGGGTAAGGTGATTTTTGAACCCCTAGGGATATATAGTTGTTTGTTATCACTCATTTGTAAGATGTATGGTCTGAGGACAGGACAGGGTTGTCCTGAAACATCATTGTATATGCAGATGCAGTGGCCGTTATTCGGACATTTCACGTGTTGTATACCTCGCAATACCCATGTCATGGCGCGTGATTTCTTCCAACCGTACCGCCTTAAGAAGCGTGTTGACTGGTGTTTTTATCGAGTGCAGAAAATGACATTTTAGTGTTCTGGTTTTTAAACACCTGCAAATTGACACAGTAGCACAGTACTGTACACATTACAATTCATTCATTTCTGCCACGGATACGCGAAGAATTGCACCCAAAGAAATCAGAATCCATGAAATTCAAACAAATCAACCGTGGTAAACAGAGGTGTGCCTGGTGTGGTTGGCAGCGTGAATGCCGCGTGGAATACAGCAGAGCACGCGATTACGACTCCGTGAAATGTTCGCATAACGTCCGCTGCATCTGTATATCTGCTCTGATGTACTGAATACAGCAGAAGTTTTTGAACTCAACTAAGAGTCTCCTGTATGCTTCCTCTGCCTTTAATATCAACTGTTATATCTAACGGGAATAACTCAACATCTGAATTCATGTATTTGTTTCAGACACAGCATAATTTGTATTATTTATAAACCTTGTTTTGAGTAATACAAAAAACACCTGATGGTTATTGCTTGCAGCATGCCTAATAGGCAGTACAAAATACTGTAACATGTTCTACTGCTATGTTGCACCTGCTAACTGGTCTCATCAACAGTTGAAACCTACAGTAGATGGCAGTGTATACAGAATCAAACAGTACTGTATAGGCCTTGGTTGATTAATCAAAGAAGCAAGAGCTGTTTAGTTTGTGACTATATTAATATGATATTCTTACATTCTGAAGTACTGTATATGAGAATCACTTTTAATATCAACCAGTTATTTCTCAGTAACTCCTCCAGAGTATAGTATACGTTTTTGTCCTATAATCTTTTATGGTATGATAGATTTAAAATACTTCACAAATACAGTACATCCTAACTTTATTTTTAACTCTAACTCACTATAGTAAGAGAGGGAAAATTGGGTTCATTAAGATAACACGCAAAATAGTAAAAATGGCAACGCTCCCTAATTATCTGGGGGGTGGGGGTTATCAATAGTAAATATTTCACCCGAGGAAGGGAGATCCCCGAAATGTTGTGCATTTGCAACCTGAAAATAAACAACTTTATTACACTATAATGTCTGGTGTCAGACTTTATTAGAACAGTGCGGCAAGAAGATATCCAGTTTCAAGTATAATATCTTCATGATCTTTATAAGTATGACAACAAGGGAATCCCATCTAATAGTACCCTTTGGGATTACAGTATCAAGAAAATTGGCTTGCTAAAGGCAACACGTCTCTCTCTTGATTTGGAAGGTTTGGGCACCGTCCAACACACAAAAAATACATTTATAAAACAAAAGTAGAAATTTCACCCACCCACAACAGATAATAGTCATGGAATCGGGGAAATATCCAACCCTACTATTGTGGAAATATAGATACTGTAGATCTATCTGCAATTCTGCAAAATGTAATAACATGGCAATAGTCACATACTGAAGGAATTGGGTTATACACATGTAATCCTGTTTCTCCTACCCAATCTCACATAGGGTCTCCTAAGGGAAATAGCTCTCTGATTACATCGGTCTTGTTGGTGCATACCTGCTGGTAACAGGGGGCCCTGGGTCTCCCGTGGTGACATGGGGGATAACAGGACAGGCTTCTGGGGCTGTGCCCAAATTCTTCTTATTGATGCAGCGCCTCCATCTTGTGCAGCCCCCAGTGGTATGGGGTGAAGTATCTGCAAAGAGTTATGTTCCCCTCCTCCCAATATACTCCAATCTCAGGCAGGAGGTATAGATAAAAGCAGATGGTCTTTATTATCTTCTCTGTTCAGCAGCAGTCTCTCACACACAGCAGACAGAAGGTATTCACCGTCAGGATGTCCCTGAACTCACTCCTAATCAAGGGCCTCAAGTGTGGTTCCTGCTCTTCCCCTACCCTCTTTTATGGGATTACCCCAGCTCCCCTAAGGGAGGCCTCAAGCCTACCAGAGCCCTGGCAGCTTATCACGGGTACCCGGTCTGTCTCAAGGGTAGAGACCAACTGAATAAATGGAAGGAACAACAAAGTAAGCAGCTCCAACAGGCACCACCCCTGTGTCTTCTGATTGGACACAGAGCCTGATGACACTGCCTTCACTGAATCACTGAACTGCATGAGGTGGGGAAAACTCATAATTACTCGTGGCAAACCTGCCCTTACCAGGTATTACTGCACAGGAGGAGGACAGCATAATAGCCCAAACCTACCAGGGCTATACAGAGAAAATAAAATCACTGAAATAAAGAGAGAAATTACTCCCTCTTAATGTGTCCTTTAGCAAAAACTAATAAAATAAAAACTATTTATCAACAATTGCAACCTTTTAAAGCATACAAGCCATAATATAGAGCTAAAGAACCCTCTTTTTAATTGGGATACATGAAAGGGTTGTATTGTATTGCAAGGCTTATGCAGATGAACTGAAATTAATTAAGAGAGGGAAAAATGATCATTGTATTTAATTACATGTTTTTAAATCAAAGAAAGATGTGTATCTTGATGGAGGTGTGTTGCTATTTTTGTTTTTTTCTTTTAAAATGTAACCCTCCCTCCTTAGCTCCTTGGGTGTTTACATTAAATGTCTCTTAACTTGGCTTAAATGATGATTACCTTGACAGGGTGCTGGTTTTGCACAGGCTAGGCATTGGTAATGGTATAATGGGTGCCAGGAACATTATTAATAAAACCAGCATCTTTATTAATTACCATCGATAAAGTCTAATGTACACGATACACATCACTTTGTGTATAGTCCCATCACTGTTCTCTGTATGTGCTGTCTGTATCCTCTTCCCTAGCTGCCCCATCTCAGTCTGCTAGGAAAGTGCTGATGTTTGTCTAACTCCTGGCATCCCTCTGCTTTGTAGCATTTACAGCATTCCATCTTGTAGGCGGACGCTCACAGAGGTATGCAAGGGAGACTGATTATAGTGAAATTAAATAAGCCTTTTATTGTGCCTTTTCCTTAACATCAGGAAACCATCCAAACAAGGGGTAAACAAAGCTTCTATTCACTTGGGAGTATTTCTAGTGAAATACTATGCAGTTCACAACTCCCTTAGATAAGCATGTCTCCCAGCCCCAAACATATAGCATGAATTAAGCAGATATAAGAAGTCTCATAAATGAAACCTCCTTGTGGTTTGGAGGAAAAATCTTCTCTGTCCCTAGTTCAGCTCCCTTTTCCTCAGGGTGTGTCAGCGTTCAGGTTTAGAAGTTTCCCCTGTGTCTTGAAAGCAGCTCTGCTGTTTCTTCTGGCAGGGCTCAAGACTGTTTGTCTCCAAGTTCAGCTCAGGTGTGAGCTAAGGAGTCTCACTTCCTGTCTCAAAAGATAGGCTTTTCTAAGCCATCTAATCAGGCAGGTGGTGTTTGTTAATTGACTACCAACAGTTAACCACCACACTGCTGGATTAGAGGCACATTACCTGAACAGGGATAACTCCCCTGTTACACATCTCCTTTATGATTATGCCTCGTCACCCAGCACAATGTGATGGGGAAGGGGTGTTACTCAGTGTGGGCCCACACAGTTAACCCCTTAAGGATATAGTAATCCCAAATGTGGGGGTTACAAAATGTTATAGCACACACATTTGGATTAGGATCCTATTAAGGTGATCAGGGCCGCTGTTATAAGAATAAGAAAAAATTTGGAGTAACGTAATTTTTATAATAAAAAAATGTAACATTGTCTAAAGTGAGCACATTTTTTCTGATAACAATCAAATAAATGCTACTGTAGACATATTACTACATTGAGCTAAGAAACACGTGACTATTAATTAAATAGAGTGTGTGTTCTAGACAAGGAATGGGTTTCAATCATGCTGTATGTTGACTAGTTTCACTGCTACACTTAGTTTAAAAACCTTCATCCCCTGCCACATGCCCAACCTCTAGTGCCCTGAGACTGGGTGGGAGAGTGGGAGTTAGCAACCGCTCTATCACATTATAATTATTATTTTTTAAATACTGTATCAGTACTCAGAGCTTTATGGGTCTTCTTTTAAGGTAGTAATAGGACGCTCTGACGTGTTTCAGCTGTCCCCAATGATTACCCAATAGTCCAAATAAGCGTATGTATTTCTGCAGCCCCTAGTTCAACCACTAACCTCGTTTTTGATGGACATGACAGATCTTCTAATCACACTTGCAGATCTTACAGTAAATGGTCAAGAAACGTCCTTTGGGTGATCCTAGATGTTACAACATTATACTATATACCAGGGGTGCGCAAAGTTTTGGCGTGCCCCCCCCTGCCTGGGAGCCCCAGCGTTCATGCCCCCCCTCGGTTAGAACCCAGCGTCAAATGACGTCATGGGCCATGTGACATTACATAACCCCACAGAGTAATTTGACACGCATTGTCATGGCGATGCGCCATGTCACATAACCTCAAGGCACCATTTGATGCTGCGTTGCCATGGCGACACGTCGTCAAAGACCCGGCTGGCAGCAGGTAAGGTACATTACAGAGGCCTCACTCGCCATTTAATTTAAATGCCTTGGGGAACGGCATAGGACCTCTGTAACCACCGCACCCCCCCTAGCCAATTTTGCGCACCCCAGTTTGCGCACCCCAGCTGTATACCATAATAAATCTTGAACAACCTTCACATTGTACATTTATTTTAGAATCTATTTCCTACTCACTCATAATTATTTTCTTTTTGATGCATAGTTCTAGTTACAAACACGTGGCACAGTTATGGGCACATCTTTTGCACCATCTTATGCTTATCTATGTATGGGACTTTGGGAACCAACACAAATTTTCGGTGACACCAACACGTTCAGAGACAATATGAATTTTTTATAGGAGATACATTGACGATATAATCCTTATTTGGGATGGAGATATGTCTTCTCTTGTATCTTTTATTGAAAAACTGAACACTAATCATGTAAACATCAAGTTCACTTATACTTTTCACATTCAATATTTAGACCTTTTTCTGTATATTGACATGAGTTGCAATATACAAACCAAGGTATTTTGTAAAAACAACTTGAGAAATACATACAGTATCTCAGAGCAAACAGTTTGTCAGCCAAGGGCGCTCTTGAATGCCATCCCTAAGGGGCAGTTTCTTAGACAAAAACGATCATGTTCAGATGAGGAATCCTTTTTAAAACTGTCAAAATAGGTTAAAAAACAAAAGATAGACAGCACTCAAAAAGAGGGTATAATAATTTTTAGATGCAACGTGGAATAAAGAGGAACTCTATTTCCTCCAAGCATACAATGAATACAAAAAAGGTGTTCCCAGCACTCATGAACGACAAAATGGAAATGAAATAAGCCAAATTTTTCATGAGATTGATTAAAGCACAAACCCATCAGGGGTATAAGTGAATCACAATGCCCAAACAAAGTAAGGGGAAGGGATCAAGGAATGGGAAGGGTGGGGTGGAGCAGGGGAGGGAGGAAGGGGGAAAAATGGAAGCAAGGTAAAATCGCAGGGTAAGGGGGGCAACATCTTGGGGAATGGACCCTTTTTCATTCCCAAAAAGCAAAAAGAGTGTCTATTGGTACTTCCCTAGTCCCTGTAAAAGCTCCCTATGAAGCAATGCAAATAGCAAACAAAATACAAAATACAACCCAACAGGGAAAATGAACCAATAGTCCAGCGCCATCCATCAAATTATTCAGTATACAACTGCAAATTAAAATCCATTGAGTCCCACTGATCCAAAGTATCCTTGGTACACCACAGACTACATTGTTGAAAAAATGCTCACAAAATGGTAAATAATGGGGGATGACCACACAGGTACAAATGCTCCAAATAGCACATAAATGCAATAACGCTACCGACCAGTGATAGTCCTGGGTGTCTCTGCGAACCCAGTGGGTGCTCTTGGGCATCCGATGGCTGACGGTCTCACTGTTCACACTCACACTGTGGGACAACCAGGTGCTGGGACCCCTGCTGTGTTAATCCAATGGGCCGTTAGTCTATTGCGGAAAAACTAGCGAGGATCACGGACAGATCTCGAAAACCAATTCGAGAAATGGTCGGATAACGTCCGCTGCATCTGTAGCACCAGCCAAACCTTCATGTCCCGGACGGATTCCTGTGGCAAGGGTTCCTTTCTGCGATTTCCAGCGGATGACCGGGTACATATACTCCTGCATGGTGAGGATCAGAGTATTCTCTGATAAAGCACCTAAGTGCATGAAAGGCATTAGAGTAGCTTGTTTTGTGGCTGTCATGCATATCTTTTTTGGCAGTCAGTTTTTGTAAAATGTGTTTTTAAGCAGCAATAATTTTCAGACCCTGTTTTGTTCTACGGAGCTGTCCTTCTTCTCACCTGCTATTTAGCTGGATCTTCCTATAAAATGTTTAAGGAAATATGGCACAAGTGTTAGATATTAATTACAAAAATGTATAATACTAAAAACCGTTTAGAAAAAAAATGGCTCAGGAAAATTTAGGGTTGTACAAATATCAAGTATCACATATAAACCCTATGAGAACCTTGCTGGGTATGACAAATATAGTCACCGTAGGAGTTTGTCATAATATGCACTTTGTAGGACAGATTTATAGAATTCACTAAAAAAAGAACAAAAACTTAAGTGAAAGGTTTTGTCTTACAGGTACTTTGTGTACATACTTCTGCAATTGCAGAGACAAAGGGGCTTATTTATTAAAGTACAGCACTTTATCGAATAAGCCCATGAGAGAGTTGAGCTTTTGATTGGAGCAAAAGCAAATTAGAAGAGCAGTTGATTGTAATAATATATCCTGTGGGGTAGAATATTATTGCTGGACAAAGTATGCAATCAGCAAATAAATGCTTTTAGAAAATTACAGCCCTGCAAGGAAAATACAGTAGGAAAGATGAGGCAGTGGGGAAATTGATAAAATTTATATCCTACTGAAGATGTTGTTCGATAAGGTTTTTAAATGTATTTTCCATTTACTAGTAGAGATGAGCAATTTTTTTTTGCAGATTTCGATTCGCCTTGGATTGGCTGTTTTTTTGGTCCGTAGATTTCCGTGGACCAGTCTCAAAAGAGGCAATCTGCCATTTCCGGGTTTTTCTTTCTATCACTGACAATGCACGCAATGGATTATTAATTTGTACCTAAAACTGTAATCCGTAATCCACAGAGGAGGAGTATAATTAGAGGTACAGCTTCAAGTTTAAACCATTTGTTGCAGTGTTTAGTTGTGGGTTGATTAGGCTGTGTATTAGACTCTCATGATAGATAGAGATAGAGATATGGGTGTGTTTGGCGTGGCAAGTACAGCAACTCTTATTTTTACTGCACACATACGGAGAGACTAGAACTTGAATTTATAGCCTGCTGATCGGAAGGCAGCCCAAGCAGGTGATCCACACCGCAAGACATTGCGAGTGAGCTGTGAGCTGAGCTAACCGGAGGAGGAGAGCCAGTGAACGGAGGGGCCAGAGTGGAGGGACGCACGGCGCGCGAACATCATATCCGGTACACAGAGGTTTGATGAGTCTCCAGGTCCTGCATACACAGTGGGATAGGCACTAAATTCACACCAGAAGCTCAGCTGGAACCTCGCTGCAAGTGTTGGGGTTTGAGATTTTATCTCATAAATGCTGTTGTTCTAGATCTGTTTGTGAGTGCGCATTTTATATATTTTTCCAGCCCTACATAAATTGTGAAACTTTAATACACTAGGAGTGAGCCTGTTTTCTTTTTGTTTTCTTCCCATATATATATATACACATATACACACTGTATATTTTATTTTGATATATATAGTCTCTGTATGGGCTGGAGTGGTGCAGCAAGTGTGCCTTCCAGCCTAGAGGGAGTTAAGGCATGGTGTTCTTTTCTCTTCTCCCGAGATAATCCACATCATTCCACTGCCTGCCAGCACTTGCTACATATTGTGATATGCTAATTGATGCTCATTAGAATGCGAGTATAACTTTTGGAGGTTCTTCTTAAATACTCTACCATTTATTGAGATAATATTAATTTATTGTCTATTTTTGTTTCCTTTATAGTTTTGAAGTCCCCCACTCCCTCATCTCTTCTGGAATTCTTTAAGGAACCCACTATCTAGGTGAGCAGTGCTGAAGCCGTCATGTAAGATCATGACTCTAATATTCCTCCTCGACAAAACATTAATCGATATGCAGCATAATAATGGCGACAAAGATGATGAAAATTGTGATAATAATGATCTGTTGGTAATGATTGCTAAATTGCTTGGTGAATGACCCCTGTGTTGCCGGTATGAAAGGGAGTGAGGAATACCTTCAAGCTATACTTTTAGACCATTGATTCAAAGACAGAATGAAAGACTTTTTGCCCCATGGGAAAGAGACTGTGGCAAGGAAAATCTAATTGATTGTGTCCGGGCAGAGTTGGGAAAGGAAGAGAGAGGTGGCCAATGAAGGTTCTAAGGGGGCAGCATCAGTAGGCAAACATTGCACACTGAAACCGACAGCAACATGGTGGCCATCATCACTGCTTTCTTCCTCTCAGGCCTCAAGTTAAGTGACCTTTGGTAGTAGTGGTGGCAGTGGCAGTAACAGCAGCCATAGCCATGGCCCATACTTATGGTAAACATTCCATCACTATGGCATGCTTTTCCCTAGTATAGGAGCAGGAAACATCTCTAACACTACCAGGTCTATGGAAATTGTGGAGGCGATATGGGTGATAGTTTATTCCCGCCCCCTGAATCTGATCCTCTTGACTACTGAGCTGCTAAAATCAAAACATGGCCTGCTCTCGCAAAGGTAGCAGTAGATTGGCTGAGTTGTCCTCCAGCAGGTGTGTTGTTCGAGAGAGAGAGTATTTAGGGCACCTGGTACCATCCTAACATACATCTGGACAAAACTGTCCCATGGCAGTGTGGAAAGGCTCATTTTTATCAAGATGAATAAACATCTGATGCATCACAAATATACATTTTCTGCGCCCAGCATTCAATACACTACGGCCATGCATGGAGAAGCTGGCAAGTAGTTTATCAACAACATTTCTACCAGCACTATTTTGTAGCTGCATTTTAAAAAAAAACATATAACAATAGCTGTTTACGTGGTTTTGTGTAACTCACCATTTTTAGTATACCAAGCAGCCAACACCAGTACAGCAGAGATGTTGTCAAATAGCATAACTACTACCAGCAGAGGTGGCGCAGGCTAGTGCATGGTATTTGCAGGTTGGCATCTGCCATCACCACCACCATGATATTATCATTATGTTATTGACAATACCCAAAACTCTAAAATATTCCATACAATTTCATTTAGATCATTTGGACCATCTAGTGGGGGAAGAGCCCAACAACACAATGCAGCAACACCAAAAGTGCTGTACTATGCATGCAATCTGGCAACTTTCCTAAAATCTCTGTTAGAATTTACAATAGGCATATTGACATCTGGCAAGTGGCAATACAGAATTACTTGCCCCCAATCCCATAGCATCTACTGTAGATTGGCAATGGCATAGGGCTTGGCTTGTTATGTTGTTTATGTATGTCCTAATTTTAACACAGTTACTGTAACATCTCCTAATAATGGATGGGTGAAAGTGAGGGCCCACGGGACAAACTTTTTTGAGGGATCATCAAAATTATCATAAAAATAATAATTATTAATGGTTTCATATAAGTGTATATGACGGTTTGATTTCTTGAAATGCTAACCTGCTATTGGACTATTGGGTAATCCCTGGGGACAGTCAACACGGGACAAAGCATCTAATTACTACTGTACCTGGTTTTAATAAACATTATTGGAGCTGGAATTACATCGGCTGAATAGTTACTGGCACCACACAATGCAGGGTTAGTTACCTCCTTTGCTAGCCTGCAGTTACTTACAGTATGTGATCTTGCCATATGATGATTAACTAACCACCATACCATCATTATCTTATTGCCAAAACAAGTAATGGATTTCTGGCTCCCCTGTTTGTGAAGTGGTTAAACAAATGTTACATATTTGTGTCCCAGCCATTGCATGTTATTATTTGCTACAGTATACTGTATGCTTATAACACTGTAAAGGGATGATGATACTGCAAACGGTGACCCAAATGAAGTGCGTATTTGCTCTGCAGTTGGGTATTCTGTGTCATACCGTTACTATAATTTACAGATTATTTAAAAAAAACGTACTAAAATACAAACAATTACTGTGTAAAAACAAATGCTGTGGAAACAAATGTCTTTGTTAAAATTGCATACTATATGGCTTTAACATGCAGAATTGTGAGGTGTGTAAGTCATAGACATACTAAAGGAGTTTGTTGTATGTGTCTCAGATCTATTTTGGTCATTGGTGGCTGATCCAGGTTCAATCTTCAAACAAAAATCTGTTGTACAAAATGTGTCCAAAAATGTAAATACTGTCTCCAGTGTGAAACAGTTCATTCAGAGCCCCAAATCATTTCTTATTAAAGAAGTGTGTGTGTGTGTGTGTGTGTGTGTGTGTGTGTGTGTGTGTGTGTGTGTGTGTGTGTGTGTGTGTGTGTGTGTGTGTGTGTGTGTGTGTGTGTGTATATATATACACACACACACACACACATATATATATATATATATATATATTGTGACAAACGGCTTACTCCGGGGCTCCGCCGTCTGTCCGGGACTGTTAGAACACGGTCTTTTAGGGTAGGTTAAATGATGAGACGTCACGTACTGTTCCTTTAAACAGGCTATGCCTGGTTTATTCAGTCCCAGGCACTGAGACTGCCACAGTTTAAACAGAAAACAAAGCCAAACAAAAAGCTGCTCGTCTGAGCGATAACTTAAACTTAGATGTCCCTGACTCAGAGTTGGAAGTGGCTTGTCCACTTCCACCAACAAAATAAGTACCTTTGCAGTCTTTAGACAAACTAACAGAATGAATGAAGCGATTTGGGAAAGAGGCTTTCTCACCCCTCTGCAGTTCAGCAGCCTTCCAGGCTCTTGGGCGGGGCTCAGAGGAAACAGGAAACAGGTCTTATATACCTGAACTCTAATCAGCATGACAGGTGACAGAAAACAGGCAGCAGACAAACTGTGGAATGGAGTGCCTGTACCACGAGGCTGCCCTGTTCAGCTTAGACAGGACAGAAACTGTTCAGTATCCTGGGAGCCCTGTATATGGAGTTTATTACCAACCCCTGGTTTCTGTCACAATATATATATATATATATATATATATATATATATATATATATATATATATATATATATAAACACACACACACCCACAGTGCTTACATTACAGAAAAAGATACAAGAACATACAATTACAATAAATGAAGAATAGTTTCTTAAAATAACAGGATAAAACATAAAACAGAAATCCCTATACAGTATATTACCATATGTCATAGGTTTTCCCCCAGAGTGGTCACTAGTATAGAAATATGAAAATTCACGTGCTTGGTCCAAACACAGCTCTGCTAAATTCTGATTTTCATAATACCCTGCTAAGACTTATGTACTATTATTTCCCCATTGAAACCACGTAAGCCCACCCTTGTCGTAAATCAGTTGCTAGGTTGATGGTTTTACGACAGAAAAAACCTCTGAAAAGTCATTTATAATCTTGACTCAATATATAAACGCTCATAACTTAGTTTCCCCCAATACTTGGACAGACGTGAGTCAAAGCAATAGATTCAGGTGATTATGACGGATGAACAAGAGTAATTGTGACCATCTTGCTCTTAAATTTGAGTGACAAATGGGTATCTGTCCTTGGCGCCTCTTGCTCATGTCGTGTATGGTCTCATTGCAAGTGTCTCTTTGCAATGATTACCGATATCAGAACATTATACTCTAGCATAGAGGCTATCAACGGATATCCTCATTTTAAATAAATTCACTCATTGGTGCAATACTTTCTTAGCCACGCCCCTTGAATCTTGCAGAACCTCCGAGAAAATGTTTTGAAGGTAACGTTAAAAGTATCCTCTTTATAAAGATGTCAAGAGAGCCATATTTGAATCCCATCTCTGGCAAAACAACTGCCCTTATCTCATCAGCCCTATTCAACACATCTTGTACTTTTAGTGTGCAGTAAGGGATAACCCACCAAATAAGTCCTCTTTGAAGCTCTGGACAGACCAAAGAAGAGTCATGACCTGACCTAAACCCAATAAATTGTATTTTTTAAATAACCAGTAACCACATTAACCCCTGAAGCACCAAATTGATTAAAATACATAATATCTCATGATATTATCATTACACCTGCAGTCCCAATTCCAATATATTGTACTACAGTTTTAGTTATTCTTGACCCTCTTAACAATCTTCGCACCCATATTTTATACAATACAAGTAATGGAAAAACACACTTCAGACCTTGGTCTGGATTAACTAAACTGCCAAAAGGGTACAAATATGCATCAAATAAATAAAATATCCTTTTTTACTGGGTAATTAATATCTACAAATGTTATCGATGTAAGCTAAATTTAATAGCAAACATCTTCATGAGCATACAGATGCAGCAGCCATTATTTTAAGGCATCACTGCACCATTTTCGCGTGCGCTGCTGTACTCCACGCGGCATTAACGCGGCCAATCGCCCCAGCACACGTGTTTATCGTGGTTGCTTTGTTTGAATCTCATGGATTGTGTGCAATTAAATGCAATGAAATGAATGAATTGTAATGTGTACAGTACTGTGCTACTGTGTCAATTTCAGGTGTTTAAAAACCACAACACTAAAATGCCATTTTATGCCCTCGCATGCACTCGCGTATTAAGGCGGTACGGTTGGAAATAATCCCACGCCCTCACATGGGTATTCCGAGGTATAAACCGTGCTATTTCATAAAATTATGGCCGCTGCATCTGTAACAAGCAGTTAATAACAGCAATGCTATTCACTAAACTTTGATACGTGGAGATATTGGGCTGCCGAACAATCATGCTCTCTGGCCACTATAGACATAGGCAAGATAAGACTAGCCAACTTACATACAAATACATAATATTAACAAAGAAGAAATTATGAATATATTAAATCCTTAGTATACTGTACCAAGTGGCCAGATAATAATGCTCACTCTAGCCTCATGTATCAAAAGGGTTAGGTTATTGTGTAAACTCACCCAGTACAAACAGTATGTACACATTTTCTGGAGTGTTTAAATGTGTGACCCAAAAGAATGAAACCAAAAAACACAAGATCTGCATACAGCTGTAATAGTTACTGCACCCTCTGCCGCATGCCAGCCGGTACAATAGCCCCACTCTTTCTCTGCTTGTGGCTAATCCTTTTAAACGGTGTCTGCTCCAGCTGGCGCGTTGTGTGTCCTGCTGCAAAGTGCCAATAATTAGCAGGAACAGTTACGTTTTCTATATTTGTACATCCAAATATAGAACCCAAACATTTCACAATTTGAAACCTTCACCTAATACTTATATTATCTTGCAGAAAAACCTGCATATCGTTACCTACTTATAATATATCAATTAAATTGGGATTTTAGTTACGTATTGTGAGCAATGTATGATCAGCTTAACTTTAGGACTTGTAAAGTGGGCAAGCTTACCGGGTGTAATATTATCGGACGTTTAATGTAGTGTTTTAAATCTAGGCTATAGTATAGATACTTCCTAGGTTTTTATTCTGGGAGATAGAACTTGTTTCAGTGGAGGGGAGAATTGCACAAGCTAAAAAGTTGGATTTATAATTAAAATGGGGAGGGGAAGAAACATTAGATGTTACATTTGTTCTTCAGTCATCAAACATTTCTTACTGACCTTATGTTAAATGATAAATGTCCTCATATCTAACAATGTTAGAAAAGTGAACAATGAAATTAAGAGTAATGCACTGCTGTCCTCTCCAGCATTGAAGGTTTGTTTTACATTTTGTAACAATTCCTTAGCGCTATGATAGCAGCACATCTATCTTTTTTTTTTAGAACAATCTATTGTCGCTGCCAGGACTCTCTCAGTAGGGAGCATTTTCATATTCTAAGTGCCCTATCTGTGATAAAGATAATGAAACTGATCTACTACTACTGATGCAAAACAGCTGCTCAGTGTTCCTTCATTCCCCCATCAGCATGAGTAATTTGGTTTCGCTGCTCATGAAAAAAATGGGTCAATGGACACTTTCTCAGTCATCACATAGGGTTAATCTGTATGGCTTTAACCTTCCTTCAAATACTGTCATTCTGCCTGTGTTTACAAAATGACTTTTTTTTCACATCATAGCATTTGTAATAAACAAATCTGGAAAAGAAAATGTGGGCAAATTAAAAAATATCCAATGAGATGTTTAATTGAGGATTCTGACCAGATTATACTGAACCAAAATGGCATTTGCTGTAAAAATGCTACACCATTGAACTAGCACTAGGATAGCTTGCAATATTTAGCATTTTTATTACTTTAAAATAAAACTTCATTTGCTAGGAATGGGTATAAATTATGATTTTGCACTGCCTCCAAAACCAAAGCAGTGAATGTTACAAATGGAATGATTGTTTGCTCCTAAATTCGGATTCTCTTTTGTCTGTATTGCCTTATATATCAGTGGATAGAAAATGCAGGTTTTGCATACTAGTCCTCATACACATGGGAAGCTGGGGCAAGCAGGGGTGGCCACAACGCACTTAGATTGGGAAGGAAGAGCAATAGATCCTCAGAGATTAGTGAGACAGGTTAGCATCACAGGTTACATTGAGTAGTGCTTTATATTTAGGAATATTTTATATTTATAAAGCGCCAACAGTGTATGCAGCATTTTACAAAATGGGAATACAGCGAAAGTAAAGTGTAATCAATGGGGATAAGATCAGCAAGTAACAGACACCAAAAAGCAAAGGGATATTCTGCCCCAAAGAGCTTACATTTTAACATCCAGGAGTTCTGCAGGTCACCTGGTGATGTCACATGAAACCTTGCTATGTATTATATATTTAAAATATAAGGACTTTCTAGACAACAGAGAAAAGAACCTTGCCTGTAATATACTGTCGTTTTAGATTATAGAATACATAGGTAATATTTGTTATAATGTAAATAAATAAGTGTGCTGCCACAATCCTTTCCATTTGTCCCTGTATTTATTCAGGAAATGGCTAGACTAGATATTTTACTTGTGTGCAGATGTGTGGTGTTGGCATTCATAAGCAAACACATACTGTAGCACAGTAACAGTGAGTTAGGCCTTGCCCCCGCTGCCTACTACAGCGTCCGCTGTGGCGGACGCTGCACGGATGAGAGCCCTCCCCTCAATGGTGCCGGGCCCGCTGCGAGGGGGGGCCGCAGCGCTCGGGCGAGAGTTGCTCCTGCTCTCAATAGAATTGAGAGCAGGACTCGCGTCGAGCGATTAGGCACGCCCCCCGGCGGTTCAGCCTATGAGGGCGAACCTGCCGGGTGACGTCATGGCAGCGCCCCCGTCACTCCCTCCCCCCCCCCCGGTCTCTCTTCCTGCAGTGAGCTGCAGACCGGGGAATCGGCTGGCCAATATCGCGGGCGCGCGTTACAGCGGAGATACCGGGGCCGTAGCCTTATTTTACGTTACACCCCATGCTGTGATGATTATATTATAGGTACAAGGTCACTACAATGCTTTGCCTGCAAATTCTCATTCTCCATTGGGTGGTGTACATCCAAAGCATGAAACCCCTTTGGCTGGTACACTATACATGGCATCAAATCCTAGAAAAGGCAAAATCTTTAACCCAGGCGGTGAAGAAAAAGCAGTGTAATGCAGCAGGCATAAGCCTATAGGGGGTCCATGTTAAATGAACAGGAAGTAAAGAATGACATACTGTGAGTGCTCGTTTGCATGTCCTTACCCAGAATCCCTGGCTGCACTGGAAGCATTGTATGTTAAGCGAAAATGGAGAAAAGCAGGGTTGCAGACCTGTTTGAGACATGCGAATCTACCCACAAGTGGTATTTTTAATTACTGTGGAAAAGTCAACACGCTTTTAATCCATTACATCTACAAATGTATCTATTTTCCATTGTGGAATAGTTTTTCCTAAATTATATCGTCACCCTTACATGAGCTGCAGACATCAGTTGATTTCTTCTGTATAGCTCATAGAAGGCACAATCTTTGCTCCAAAATTGTATTGTATCGTATGTCTTTATTTATATAGCGCCATTAATGTACATAGTGCTTCACAGTACTAATACAAATGGTAATCAAATAAATAACAGATAATATACAGTAAATAACAGATCATGGGAATAAGTGCTTTAGAAATAAAAGTAACATTAAGGAAGAGGAGTCCCTGCCCCAAGGAGCGTACAGTCTAATTGGTAGGTAGGGAGAATGTACAGAGACAGTAGGAGGGAGTTCTGGTAAGTGCATCTGCAGGGGGCCAAGCTTTATGTGCCATGTGTTCAGAATATCCACAGTGCTATTCATATGCTTCTTTAAGCAAGTGTGTCTTAAGTTGGGTCTTAAAGGTGGATAGAGAGGGTGCTAGTCGGGTACTGAGGGGAAGGGCATTCCAGAGGTGTGGGGCAGTCAGTGAAAAAGGTTTAAGGCGGGAGAGGGCTTTAAATACAAAGGGGGTAGAAAGAAGACATCCTTGAGAAGAACGCAAGAGTCTGGATGGTGCATAACGAGAAATTAGGGCTGAGATGTAAGGAGGGGCAGAAGAGTGTAAAGCTTTAAAAGAGAGGAGAAGAATGGAGTGTGAGATGTGGGATTTGATCGGAAGCCAGGAGAGGGATTTCATGAGGGGAGATGCTGAGACAGACCTAGGAAAGAGTAGCGTGACTCTGGCAGCAGCGTTTAGGATAGATTGTATTGGAGACAGGTGAGAGGCAGGAAGGCCGGACAGCAAGAGGTTACAGTAATCAAGACGGGAGAGAATGAGGGCCTGAGTCAGAGTTTTAGCAGTCGAGCAACAGAGGAAAGGGCGTATCTTTGTTATATTGCGGAGGAGAAAGCGACAGGTTTTAGAAATGTTTTGAATGTGAGGGGCGAATCTGAGAGAGGAGTCGAGTGTGACCCCTAGGCAGCGTGCTTGGGCTACTGGGTGAATGATCGTAGTTCAAACAGTAATGTGGAAGGAGGTAGTAGGGCCAGGTTTGGGAGGAAGTATGAGGAGCTCTGTTTTAGCCATGTTGAGTTCAAGGCGGCGGAGGGCCATCCAGGATGATATAGCAGAGAGACATTCGGAAACTTTGGTTTGAACAGCAGGTGTAAGGTCGGGTGTTGAAAAGTATATTTGTGTGTCATCAGCATAGAGGTGATAATTAAACCCAAAAGATGTTATTAGGTCAC